>NC_091442.1:105382218-105607218 GCF_964237555.1 Oryctolagus cuniculus | reverse complement strand
AGAGGAACTTTATATGATACAAATTAGAATACTGAGGGAACATAGAGAAGGGAGCAAACCAATTGTTCTTGAAGAAGTGAAGAAGAGCTTCACAGAGCAGTCAGGCCTTCTGGAGTACTGAGGGCTGGATAGGAAGTCACTGGACAGAGAAAGCGAGAAGTGACGTTTAAAGGACCGTCTCTCAGAGTCCATTGTGGGTGGGCCGTAACTGACTAGAAAGGGGTCAAATGACCACTCTCACACTAAGCTTGCTCACAGTCTAGCCTCCGTGTTATCAAAGATACTGATGATCTCAGAAGAGTTAAGAAAGCACTCTTCCAGAAGGAAAAGAATATAGGGGATCTGAGGGGCCAGGTAGAACTGTTTTGAATTCAAACTCCACTACTTACTGGGTAGGTGAACATGGCCAAATCTTTTAATTGCCATGAGCCTCAGTATTCTCCTCTTTTAAATGGATTCAATACAACTTACCTAGCAGGAACATATAGAAAGCACTTGATCTATCACTTGGCATATCAGTGGTTTTCAATTAAGACTCCTTTTATTTATTTATTTTAAGGATTTTTTTTTGAAAGACAGTGTTACAGCAGACTCATAGAATGACAAGCATCCTAAACAGCACTCTGGCCTCAGAATCAGCCCTTAAATCATTCAGATCTGGCTAAAAAGTCCATGAGAGCATTTCAGGCATGGAAAGCCAAGACACTGTGGCAAAAAATGGCCTACATGAAAAATCTCTGTGAATGAAATCCCAGTGGAAAGAAGGGGCCATCAAAGAAGGAGGTATCTTTCTCTGAAGGGAGGAGAGAATCTCCAATTTGCTTATGGCCCTATCTAAATAATAATGGAGTTTGTGGACTCAAAAGGCTTCCATAGCCTTGGCAGCTCATGACAAGAGCCTTGGGTGATCACCGACATCACAAATAAGAGTGTCAATTGTTAAATCAACAACAGGAGTCACTGTGCACTTGCTCCCCATGTAGGACCTCTGTCCTTAATGAGCATTAATGGTAAAACTTGTTTTCAAACAATACTCTATACTTTGTGTGCATGTGTGGGTGCAAACTGTTGAAATCTTTCCTTAGTATAGAGTTGATCTTCTGTATATAAAGATAATTGAGAATGAACCTTAATGAAGAATGGGATGGGAGAGGGAGTAGGAGGTGGGACGGGAGTGGGGGTGAAAGGACAGGTATGGGGACGAAAAACTGCTATATTCCAAAAGCTGTATCTATTAAATATATATTTATTAAACAAAAGATTTCTTAAAAAAGAAAAAAGAAAGGCAATGTTAGAGAGAAAGTGGGAGAGAAAGAAATGGATGTCCCATTCCCAAGTGGCCACCATGGCCAGGAGTGGGCCAGGCAGAAGCCAGGAGCCTGAAACTCCATTTAGATCTCCCACGTGGGTGGCAGGGGCCTAAGCACTTCGGTCATATTCTGAAGAGCCTTTTTAATAGTGTTATTAATATGTTTGAGGACTCAGTGTTTTATAGCAACAGATTCATTGGCAACCTGCAGGGAGTAGTAACTCTAATTATAACAAGCCCAGGCACATAAAAGTAAATACCATAATTCCTCAACCAGAATACTTTAAACAGTCCATGAACTATTGAGCTGAGGAGATACATAATCTAAAAACTAACTGCAACAATTAATATTTGCATCTGATTTCCATATGTGAAATACTTTCCTGTGCATGAGCTCATCACAGCAGCTTTATGAGAGAAATTGATAGATTGTTCCCTTTTGGACAGATAACAAATTTCAGAGAAGTCTGCTAAAGGTCCCATCATAGCAAGAGGCAGAATTAGAACTTGATTTATGATAACAATGTACATCGCACTTTTGCCTGTTCCTTAGAAGACTGACAAAAGAATTTGTTTGGAAGGTTTCAGAAGTTGTTCGCTGATGGCCTCAGTTAATAATGATGATGCAGGAGATGATACAATCCTAAAATTTTGTGTGTGAGCCATCAAAAACCATCTCTGCTAACCTTTTCATTTTACAAAAGAAAATTGAGAAAAGAGGAATTATAGGACTCTCTTGTAGTGACTTTGAAAATTCATGGCTGTGCTTCTAGTTAAAGATAGCAGATTTAACATATGCTTTACATTTGCATCTGTGCCCAAAACCCACTAAAAAGACAGTAAAGGGATTGATTTTAAAGACATTAACCCGTAAGGAGAAAAAGAACCAGGGAAAAACAACAACAACAGCATTCTGGAAGATAGAAAGCAGATGGCCCAGTGGTAACGGCCTTAGCAGGCCCAGGAAGGCTGCATTTTAAGTTGACAGTGGGGAAACCCAGAAGCAACCTGATTTGTACAGCAAAACCCCAGAAAAGCTCAGCAAATGGCAATGAGGTGTACCTGGGAGACTGGGGAGGCCGCTGGGGCAGATATAAGATTTGTTAAGGGTCTGAAAGCAGCTCTGCTGCCCCCTCCCCCATAGAGGACAGAAGACTTACACTCTAGAGGGTGTTTCAGAAAGAGCCCACACAGGGGTGTCAGGCAATACTGCAGGCAGGGGTACCCTCCTGAGGACGGGGGTAACTGCCAACAGTGTGCTCGCTGGATGATGGGAACACCAATTTCTCAGTTCGCCGTGACTCCCAGAACACTGACATCCGTGCTCTAGCCCTAAGACTGAAGACCAGAGAGTACTGTGTGAGGACTCAGCCTAAGAGCAAAGTTCCACACGTCACACGGGTGATCAGGCAAGCTCTGATATAATGCCTCACCCGGGTTCACCTCAGCGACCTCCAGTAGTCAAAAAGCTCTCCCCACAAGCCTTTCTTTAGCTGCTTTGCTCTTCTCAGAGTTGCCAGGTTCAGCAAAACATGATCTTTGGGACACACTAAAATTGCATTCACTGTCTATCTGAAATTCTGATTTAGTGGAATGTTTCATATCTTATCTGGCAACCGTACCCTGTCTTAAATAAGAGTGAGCATCTACACCAAACAGTTGAGGAAAGCCTCAGCATGAAAGACAGTGACTAAAATGTACTAATGAGAATGAGAGTAAGACCAAAAAATGCAAAGAAAAGGCAATTTCAAAAATGCTACCATTTATTTTCTCAAGAAGTTAAGAAATAATGTAGCTTTGAGAAATTGTTTTAAAAAGAAATATTCAAAGGACATAAAAACACTATGTTTAATTCAAGAGAGAAGAAATGAAAAAATCCAGTAGAAGAGTCTGAAAGGAAAGCAGTCAAGAAAGAAAGAAAGAAAGAAAGAAAGAAAGAAAGAAAGAAAGAAAGAAAATACATGAAATGTTGGAAATAAGTAATAAATAATTCAAGAAAGAGAATGATTTTCCAGATGTAAAGTACTCTCTGTACACAATGGATGAGAAAGTGCCCATAAGGGAAAAGTAAAGAGGAACAAAGGAAGGAAGGAGGGAGGGAGGGAGGGAAGGAAGGAAGGAAAGAAGGAAGGGAGGGAGGGAGGCAGGCAGGGAGGGAGGCACAGAGGGAGGGGGTGAGTAGGAAGGAAGAGAGAGAGAGTAAGGAAGAACATGACTATTATTTTATCTTCTGCAGTCTTTAATAGTATTTTTTGAGATAAGCTGTGCAGACCCAAGTACACCTCATGCTAAGAAAATGAAGTGTAAAGAGGGTAGTGGCTGCTTTGTGAAGATGTCCAGTGGTGGGTTACCATGAGGTAGACTCATAGTAAGATCTTCCCTGGATATTACAACTCCAGCTGCTCAGTACATTACCTAACAACAATAGTAACTCAATAAATATTTGTTAAATGAATGTACACCACCATAAGACATTTTAGTTACTGGGATCCATGTGTCTAGTAAAGAAAATTGTCTATGTATAAATCAGCCACCAGGGGGCGTGTCTACTTTCCCCCATGTAATAGAAACATTGACCTTGGCAAACAGAACTGGCAGCAAAAAAAATCTTTAACGGAACAAAGTGCTTTCTCGAGTTTATACCAAAAAAGATTTCATGAAACGGAATTGGCAACATCACAGAAGCCCCTTTGTTATGTGTTTGAGCAGGCCATCTGTCCATGAGACTCAGCAATGGACAGCCTCCTGACTTAGAAGTTCTCTTGATTCTGTAAAAAAAAAAAAAAAAAAAAAAAAGGGTTCCTCCAAAGTAAAGTGTAAGGAAATGGAAGCAGCAAAATTTCCTGACATGATTCAAACTGTGCATGCTGAACAAAAGACTTCTTATTTTTTCCACCCAACCCCGCTGTTTTGAGTTTCCTTGAACTTACTTCAAAATAAAGTTCGCGAGAAGAAAACGTTGCTTGTGGCACAGAATAGTCCAGAATGGTTACAGGAGCCTACTTGTTGACAAGGGCTCCAATCACTTAAAGTGAGATAGGACTCCTCACTGTCACTTGAGTGCAGGGTAGGAGTAGATATAAACATGACTGGAAATTAACAACACCAATACCACCACCACCACACACATACACACTCACTCACTCACTCATTGAAAATTGTTTTAAAAGACCTGCATCCTACTTGCCAACCACATTTTCCCCATTTCAAAAAGGTTAAATTTTGTCAATAACCGATTATGTGACAAATTATTGTATGGTTAGCTCTCGGCTGATGCTCAAACTATGGTTTGCTTTACACATGCTGTCAGAGTTCACCTGGGTTGAGGGAATCAATGTAAGTTTCCTATAAATGTGAGTCAGCTGTCTATAACTAATCCATAAGGACTGACTGGGTTAACAATAAGATTTAATCCTGTAGGAGAAACAAACAGGGCCTAAGATATCGTCTCTTTCCAAACCATAACTTTTTGTTGTTGTTATTGTTAGTTCTTCCAAAGTGTTTTTTTTTTCCTTTTTTTATATTTAGTGATGCAATGATTTAATTTATTTGCTTGTTTCTGGATACATAGGGTCATGAAAAACCATGAAAAGATCAATAGGGGAGCCTAATAGCGGTCTGTGGTCCAGGATATCACCCTCCGTTACTTGCCTTACTGTAAATTTTCTTACAGGTAGAACATAGGGGAACAGGTTGGATGTTGGGAGAGAGTGTAGAAGAGGTTGTACTTAGTATCTTGGATGTCATGCTACTACAAAACGTTGGCCATTCTCAGTTTTCTTTTTAGATGAAATGCTAGTTCCATAACATCAAGGCCCTTCTGTGTGCATGGCCATCGCGCGCTCATTTTTGTTTCCTGTTTCCGCTAAATTATTTAAATAGGAAGAAATGACCACTCCCAAAACGTGGGTGAGAGTAGCTATCTTTGGGCAGAAATGACTTGGTTGGGAGACTATTTATGTGAGGTGACTAGTTACTAGTATTTTTCATCATCAGTTGAAATTTTAAAAATAATAGGAGAAAATTTTAAATTTTCAAAGTGCAAGAACAGATTATAAATTTACTAAACATGTAACCGTTATTTTATTCAACGTTCAACAAATATATAGTGAGGCCTGCTCTGCACAAAATACTGCCTTAGGTGCTATTCAAGTGTCTAACAAGGCCTACAATATATTCTTTCCTTTCAAAAGTCTTTAAAAATGGAGTAAAAAGTAGAAATAGATAAATCAGTCCATTGAAATATAAAATATAAAGCAGACAATGGTCAGGGCATAAAGTTCAAATTAAATTCTGCCATTGTCTATAAGAGGGTTTCATTCTACTACATTTAAGCAAAAACATTCTTGTAGGGGTTAGGAGATAGATAGATAGAAAGATAGATATAAAAATAGATAGATAGACAGGCAACATAAACAAATCGGCAGAAATTAGAAATCACTGGTCACAACTGGAGTTGCATCAATTGACTAGAAAATAGGTTAGTTTTATGACAGTGCTAAGAATTAATCCTGAAAAGATTTTTTTAGCGCCATGAGTGACGTTTTAAAGAGTCTGAACTTAATTGAACAAAGGGATAAAACCAAGAAAGACTTTCATCAGAAAAGGGCCTTAACATAGATTTGTCTGAGGTCAATAAGACAATTGGCAAAGGAGAAAACAAAATCAAGGAAATAATCCCCTAACTAGCTATTGCAATAGTCCAAGGAAGAAGAGAAAGTTATAAATTTAGGTAATTATAACTGCAAAAACAGAGTATAGCCACGAGCCAACACAGAAAACAACCAAACAAACATGAAAAGTCAGTTAAATAAACGGGGTGAAGCAGTGCAAGCAATAAAATATTTTTAGTTTGCAGGACTAGGGCAATATTTATACCATTTACAAAAATAAAGAGGTCAAAAGACTGAATATGTTTCAAGGAGAAGAGTGTGGTTTTGGTACTGAACACTTTGGGTTGAGATGCTAGCAGTCCACACAGGAGGAGAAGAAATCCAGCAAGAAGTGTGGGTCTGGAATTCAGGAAGCCAGTGGGATCTGGAGGGAAGCATTTGGGAGCCACTTCTGTAGAGGCAAGAGTGTCAGTGAGACCATGGCAATGGATGATGCTGTTAAGAAAGAGAGAGAGGAAGGAGAAGACCAAAGGGAAGGAAGAGGAGGAGGAGGAGAGGCAGGGGGAGAGGAGAGTGGAAAGGGGAGGAGAGAGAAATAGAGGAGAGAGGGGAAGGAGTGGAAGACAAGAAAGGGAGGAGAGAAAAACTGGGAACATTTTTCTTTCTCAGGCAAGGAGCGGTCATTCAGGGAACAGGAAAATTGCTACTACTGTAGTGTAGCAAGGAGCATCTCAGGGGTGTGTGCCTTAGAGCTGGGGGGAAGAGTGAGATGAGACTGAGAAAGAAAGAAAAAAAAATGACTATGATAGTTTGAGATCCAATGGTGGAATACGTACTTTATGGATTACTGAAATTGTAACAGTGAGGTCATTTGATTAGTGGTCAGATTGCAAGAGTATAAGGAATGAGTGGTTAAGAAGAATATAGCAAGTGTAGACTACTAATTCAACAATCCTCGGGAGGAAGGGAGGGAGCAAAGTGGTGTGCAAGTTCAAGGGTGTTAAGAGAGTACTTGTATGGATGTTCCACGTTGGGAAGGACTGAGGTCCTTCTTACAGAAAGGGGGAAGGAGTGGTGGAATCGCCCCAGAGTGGAGATTATTGATATTTGATCATCAGCCTAGGTAGGAGTGTTCCTTTGGCAAGGAGGATACACACTTTCCTCAGAGGCCAAAGGAAAGGAAGAGAGAGTGGAGGAAAACAAAGGGATATTTTGTGGTGGATAGAAAGGGTGCATGGGGAAAATAGATATTTCCAGTGAAGTAGGTGAGTGAGAGGCATTTGGGGGACTCAGGCTGGGAGGAGATGTTCCTAGGGTTTTGAGAATCAAACAGAAGCTTTGAAGCCAACCCTTAAGCTGCAGTCAGGGGACACGATGGGAGTCATCCGTGGGAACTGACAAACTGCAAAGCAGCAGAGTTTTTGTTTTGCTGTGTTTTGTTTTGTTTTTCTCTCTGGGCTCCTAGACCTTCAGGCTCCTGCGGGCCTTGACTTCCAGACCTGCGACTGTGCACAGAAAGACTTCACAGCCACAAGGTTGGAACTCCCAAGATTGGAAATTCCAGGCAGAAAGACCGTGCCACCCGAGACTGTGGTGAGAGGCTTTTCCAGGCCCCTCCCGCAAGAAAAGAGACGCCAAGAGCAAGGCAGAGACGTCTCACTGGAAAACAGGACTGGAGCCCTGCCATGGTTTTACCACTCGCTGCGCTCCAACGTCAGAATGAGGGCAATGCCTAAGCTTGATCCTTGGGAAGAGTGAGGCGTATATCAAAATACACAAATCCTAAAAAGCTCATTGTGAAGGGCAGAGTCCTAATAATTTGTATTTTGATAGCTTTTAAATATTTTGAAAGTGGGTGCTTCCAAGGGTAAGTTAAATCGTCCCATTCTGTGGGGCGTTTGATTAAATTCCAAACATATCAATGTTCCGGGGTGTGCCTAGGGACTCTGATACCTCTGGGCAGATTTGCCAAGAAAGTGCAAATGTGAGAAGAGTCCCAGTGAAACAAGAAAACCATTCTCCCCGGTAGCAGGTTGCAGGGTTGTGCAAGGGAGACTTGCTCAGACTTTTGTCTCCCCAGTGAAGAGGAGATTAGAGTGGAATAAATTAGTGATGTGGGCAAGAGCCGTTACTATGGAACAATAACACTTTGTGCTCCAGTCAAAGAACTACAAGCCTTTTGACAAGCTCGGAGCTCTTACTTTCTCTTTGGACTCCAAAAGGCATTTGCTAAGCACACCCCAGGTCTGGAGAAAAGCTGTCTCCCCATGCAAATCCTATTCCTCACTCTCTGCCTCTCATCTCTTTGCCTTCAATTTTTTCCCACCCTCCACCACTAAGAAACTCTGAGATATTGGTTTACTGAAATGATTGCAGGATCCTCCTTAATACTGTACAGGCAAGTGATAGTAAGGTGATGGCCAAAACATTGAGCACCAAGATTGCTACAAACACCAACCAATCAGAAAGTGTATAAAGTTGCCCTGGAGAGGGGTGGATTCACCCACTGTGTTGGCTGTTAGCTTTTTATTTGCTGGATGTAGATAAGTTCAGGATCCCAAGACAGGGTGGGGCCTAATTGCCCACAGTAGTATGGATGAGCGCTCTTGAGTGGCAGTAACTTCTACCCACTAGGATGCAAGTATATCAGTGTTTCAGCTACCCATACTGCTGAATCTTAGCCCCAGTTTACCTCTACAATTGGGATAAAAATGGAGCCACAGAGGTTCTGAATAACTCATCTGAGGTCACTTGTTGAATACTGGGATTGGAACCCAGTGACTGCACTAAACACCTTTCCCTGCTTCCAGGCTCTTCCCTGGCTCTGTGCCTCTTTCCCTTTACCTCTCACCTCCTGTTGTGTAAAGAGGATATGCAAGGGTCCCTGAGAACCCTCCCCCAGAACAGCGATAAAGTTGCAGCTCTAAGAGGACATCAGCTACATTCCCAGACTCGTATTCAGTTTTTTCGTAGCTCTTTCACAATTAGCAATCATTTTATATAAAGGTCTGTTTAGTTGTATTTTGGCTCTTTTAAATATAAAAGTTTGTGGAAAAAAAAAAACAGAATTAAAAGATAAGCTTAGTTTTGGTGGGAAAAACTGGAACCCGTGCATAATTTCCATGCGCTGTTTGAGGATGCTTCATCTTACCTCTCTGCTGCGGTCCCATTAAAATTTTCTCAACTGTTACAAAGTCAGTGTAAGAAAAAGTATGTAGAACAAAGGGGAGACAGAATATGAACTCACAGCCAGACCGAACTCATTCAAAGAAAACAATCTCACAGAGGCTAACCACTGCCAGCATGCGCTCAGACCAAACACAAGGTAGAGGGCCTAGACCCCAGGCTGGGCTTTTTTATATGTTAGGTGGGCTAGGGGTTGGAGTGGGGCTTGGGGGCAGTAAGTGGAGATGAATTCCAACATACAAGTTCTTCAGGTTTGGCCCACCAGCTTCTGACCCTGGTGGGTGAGAGCAATAGGGCGCGAGACTGAATTGGGATTCAGGGACAAGGGATAAATTCCAATTTTATCTGTCTTTTGGGCAATGAGCTAGAATGGCTGAGGCTTATGTTCTTGTTGCATCAGTCAGTATAAGTGACACTAAAATTGAAAAGAAATCCTGTTATTTCCTCTTTCTCCAAAGAGAGAAGAACCTTGTTTATTTCATTCTTCAATATCTCATCCCCAAAGCCCAGCACATGACTGAGTCCTAATAAATTTTTGTTGATTGAGTGAATGAATGAATGAAAAATTTCTTTCATGTCTATAGTACATAGTCTTTTTGTAAAGACTTGGACACCTGATCTTCTGAACCCTCAAGGAGTTCAGCAGAGTTATAGGAAAAACATCGTCCTTTCAGTTTGCATTAAACAAAGCTCAGCTACAGAGAAATATAGTGATTTGCCTGGCATCACAAAACTTACCAGGGTGGAGCCAGGATTGGGTTCTGCCAACTCTTCATCCAGGGCTTTCTCTCCCACAATATGCTATCTCCTAAATATTACCAAACGTTAATGTAATTGGCAAAACAAGGCACCTCATAGTTTACAAGCCATAATATGCTTAGTGACAGAATGAAGGAGGTAATGGCCAACAGTAGTCCTGAGTCTGGTTCCCTCTCCTGTTTAAACTACTCCCACCACAATTCACCAGATCTGAGAAAGTTCCTCACTCCTTCCAGCACTCAGCCACATCATTTGAACATAGCTCCTGGCTTCATGAATTCCTGTTCGTTTTTTTAAGTTAATCTCCCAGGAATTCATCTTTGTTTCCCAAACCAGATGGCATAGGCCTTACCTAGCTCAGCACTACCACCAAGTTTAAATATGACATTTAAATGTAAGAAAAGACCAACAGCATCTATCTAACTATGCAAATTTCTACTCACCAATATTCTTTCCCTGAAGCCTCCAGGGGCTGAAGGAATTGAGTGATTTGGGGCAGTCACCATCTTATTATTTTTGTTATCTGTTAAAAAAGTTTCCAAAGTATGGTTTCTGAGCTAACACAATTAACAATACCAGAGAACTTATTAGAAAGGAAAAGTCTGAAGTCAGTCTCAGACCTACGAGAATGAGAGGCTCTTGAAGTATGGCCTGGGGATCACTGTAGAAAAGCTCTGCAGGTGATTCTGGTGTGTGCCAAAGTTCAAGGACTTCTGTCATATTCTAGCCTGTTTCTTACCTGAGCGAGGGAGTCACTTTACTCACTCAATTATTTTCTTTTCACACAAGACTGTTAACACATTCTTGTTAATGACAATATTCATTTACTTCTGTGAAGGCTAAACTAGCTGATTTTCTGAGCTTTCTTTCAAATCTAGAAGCTCTGATTCTTTAGGGAAGCCATAACTAAGCAGATGGCCTTAAGAAAGGCCACAGAGGGAACTTCTTCCTGGTGCGCTTCCTTTTGCTGCAGGCCTTGTGGTTGGAGTGAAGTGAGGACACCGGCCAGTTGCCAGCTCTTGCTTACAGCCCCAGGAGACCTTTGATGTTCTCCCCTTGCTGTCTGGGGTCCCTGTTTTCAAGAATTTATCAGAATGACCCAGACTTAGCAAACTTGTTCTATGTACCTTGGACAAAATAACTGCTGAGTCAAGCCTGTGAGGAGTCTTGGATCGTCAGCCTAAAAACCTGTTTATAGTTGACTTCCTCTGGCAAACCGCTGTTGGATGCAAAAAATAGCATCATCCGTTTGGCACATACTGGGTCATTCTCAGCATTTGTATTAGGTGGGTAGTCAATGTAATAGCAGATTTCAAACATAAAAAGCAAATATGCAGTTCCTGACCCCTGCCTTGCTATATCCCTTATTTCCCTATCTTATTTCCCAAACTTCCACCCCTAAAAAGATGACTTGAAGACTCCAAATGAAGATGAATAGCCAATATTTTGGAAATTCTGAAACTGTTGAGAAAGAAAGAAATCAACCCCTGTTCAGGTGCCAGGTTTGATGTATTTTCCCTGTTGAAGCATCTACATGTATTGCTCATCGGTATATCTTGCCAAGCACAAAAATTATATCACTCCTGATGTTTATCTCTTTACTTTTCCCCTTCATCTAGGTTGTTTAAGTTATAAGAGCATAAGAAATGGATGGAAGAGCAGTTGAGGAGGATAAGATGAAAATGTTATTCCCCATTAAAGACAACAGGCAAAGGTTTGGAATTGAAGTCATGAGACGTGGGCTCCAGCCAGGGCTTTGCCACTGGTGATGCTGGGAGACTGAAGCAAGTTATTTCCCTGCTGTGGGTCACTGCAAAATAAGGATCTTGAGCAAAACAGATCTCCAGGCTGTTTTCTAGCTCTCTGATACTCTGACCAAGCAGATAGGGAATTGTGATGTCCTGTTTGGGGGTTTTAGTGTCCTTCATTGAAAATCCAAGTTTGAGGACAGAAGGTAGAGTTGATTAATGTTTCAACTATCTGGAATAAGGAAAAGTGCACCATGATCAACAAACAAGTTTGCATGAGTATGGTAGGAGGAAATGGGAGCACAAGTTAGCCACATTCCCAGACTCTTGTTCATTTCTTTCATAACTCATTCACAACTAGCATTCATTTTATGTATAGGTCTGTTTGGTTGTATTTTGGCTCCTTTAAGTATAAATACCATCATATCATAGAGTCCAGTGACTGTTAAAGAGCCTGTTACCTGATTGGTGCTTGACAATAGTTTTTGAATAAATGTGGGATCTAACGGCATGTTTACAGCAATAATGCAGCAATAGGCGAGAACTGCACTAGCAGCAGGCACACTTAGAGAGAATTGCCTTGTTTCATTTGTCTTCTCAAGGCCCCTGTTAACTCATTCTTATTTTCTCTAAGGTTGACATCAGGCTTTAACTTGATGGGAGAGAAAGTAATGATGGTGGGAGGAATAATTAACCTGGAATTCAATTAACTCCTCTTTTGGATATTGCTTCTTTTAAAATTTCTTTTCACCGAGAGTTTGAACAGGAGGCAATTAACTTGAGAAAAGAGATTTGGAAGGGAGTCTGGCTATTCCTTACAGCTCTTATTTTCCAACCTCCAGGTGAATTTTCCTTGAATCTTAAAGACCTCACTCTGTTCCCCTTACTCTCCATTTATGTTGGAGAGTGCAGATTATTATAGTTGGGTATTAGGCTTTACGGAAGGCTGGGAGAGAGAAAGGCTTTCTTGGTAAGCTTGGCTCTGTGGCTTGGCAGTTGCACAATAGAATGACTTTATCCACAAACCAGATGTTCAAGTTGTTTTAATAATATCTTATGATTCCTCTTCTAAATAAAACAAAAACTCACTCTGTCAGAATGTTCTCCAGGATTAAAAGTTAGATCTCTGCGATCTGGTTTTACCCACCAGAGGGTAGCACCAAGATGAATTTGGAATTAATCCCTGGCAAAACTCAGACTTGATTTGGGAGGATTTGGATTTTGCTCTAGAGTCTTTGTAAAATACCTAAGGCCATCAAGACAAGCCCTTACATGCTCAAAAGTTTCTAGAAGAAAAGTTTCTAGTTTGTTCCCAAGGAATAGTGTTGAAGCATTGAAAAAGTCCCCATAAAGTGGCATTGATGCATGTTCTCCTTGTACAGTTAATTTCCTAGAAGCTTAATGTGAAATTTTCCAATGTATGTGAAATTAAATTCAATGTTTTTTGAGGTCTCTGTAACTCAGTGATACCAAGAATTTTGTAAGAATAACTATTGACTTGCCCAGACTTGACTAAATCTGCATTCAGTTGGCCTGTTATAAACAACTGGTAAACCCTGGACAATCAAAGGATGATCCACTTGAATTTTTTTTTTTTTTTTTGATAGGCAGAGTTAGACAGAGACAGAGAGAAAGGTCCTCCTTTTCCATTGGTTCATCCCCCAAATGGCCACTACAGCTGGTGCACTGCATCCATCCAAAGCCAGGAGCCAGGTGCTTCTCCTGGTCTCCTATGCAGGTGTAGGGCTCAAGCACTTGGGCCATCCTCAACTGCCATCCCGGGCCACAGCAGAGAGATGGACTGGAAGAGGAGCAACTGGGACAGAACTGGCACCCCAACCGGGACTAGAACCTGGGGTGCCAGTGCCACAGGTGGAGGATTAGCCTAGTGAGCCGCGGCACCGGCGGATCCACTTGAATTTTTGGTAGGATTAAGGGTTTTCTGTAGAATCCAGGACACTTCCGTCCACTGATATATTTTCCCATAGAACTCTATTTTTCTCCCAATTTATAATTAATTTTGACTAATGTTGAGACTTTTGATAGTAGACTATAAGACTGTTGTGAATAGAGACCATGTATGTTTCCTCATCCTGGTATACCCAGCCACCAGAAGAATGCTTTACGCAGATAGGTCCTCCTTTAATAACCATCTATTGAAATAATGCAAAAATGAAAGGATGAAATGAATGAGTAAATATATCAATAAACAAGCTTATGGTAAGGCTGTTCAGAAGTTGGAAATTAATTACTGTTTTTCTTAAATAGTTAAATTATTTTTTGAGTACTAGGTGCTAGGCCCTGAGAGATGAAAGTATTTGAGGAACTCATAGACTTATAGATGAAATAGACAAGAAATTAGGTGATTACATTTGAAGCCACAGGATAAAGAAGAAAAAAGGATTCTACAGAACTTTGGAAAAAAATTATCTGGCTTAGCCTAGAGGAAATCAGATACAGCTTCTCAGAGGGTCTGATGCCTGATCTGGAAGGGTAGGTGTGGGAATCTCTGTTCAAGGAATGTCCAGCTACAGATCTTCAAAATGTTTATCCCTCCATGTGAATAGGCCTCCTGTGGTGTCAATAGCCAAGTAGAGGAGGTAACATAACAGAGAATTTAAGAATATAGCCCATGGAAGCAGAATGCCTAGGCAGGAATAGTGCTTTCGTCTTGCCCATAAGTTGTGTAACCTTGAGTAAATTATGTAAACTCTTCGTGTCTGTTTCTTTATTTTAGCATGAGAATAATTGTATTATCAACCTCACGGTATTTCATGAAGAAAAAATGAAACATGCAAAGCATTGAGAATAGACCTTGACACATGGAAAAACTTAATAAAGAGTTGTTATTGCTAATAGCATTGTCAATGCTGTTGAGAATTTGCTGGATGTGACACGTGTTGAGGGCTTAGTTTCAGGACAATGGGAGAGAAACAATGAATTAGATAAGGACCACACTGATTTAAAAATAAAAATCTGTATCAACTGTGTTTATATAATGACTATTAATTATGGCCCACCCACAGATCCTTCATGGGATGGTTCTGATATTGCTGATTATCAGGAGACGGAAATAGAAAATCCATGGATTTCACCACATCACTTCAAAGCCTGCCTCCTCAGGTCCTGGAACAGATTAGGGAGCTAAATCATCAACATCATCATTGTCATTAACATCATGCTACTTATAAATATGTGAAAACCAATCTACCTTTCCAAGCTAAATGTTGGCTGTCAAATTCATTTAGTCAACATTTATTGCACACCTTCCATGTGCATGGGAATCAAAGATGTGCAGGCAGGAGCTGGCACTGTGGTGCAGCAGGTCAAGTTGCCACTTGCAGTGCTGACATCCCAGATGGGCGCCAATTCAATTCTTGGCTGCTCCACTTCCAATCCAGCTCTCTGCTATGGCCTGGGAAAGCAGTAGAAGATGGCCCAATCCCTTGGGCCCTTGCACTCATGTGGGAGACCTTGAAGAAGCTCCTGGCTCCTGGCTTTGGATCAGCGCAGCTCCGGCAGTTGGGGCCATTTGGGGAGTGAATCAGTGGATGGAAGACCTCCCTCCCTCTCTCTCTCTCTCTTTCTCTCTCTCTGCATCCCTGTAACTGTACCTTTCAAATAATAAATAAAATATAAATTTTTAAAAGGATGCACAGGCAGACATGTATACATAAAATTAGACTATAACAAATATGATGCTTATCAAGCAGGAAAATTGAGAAGAGAGCAGCAAGTCTGCTGAGGAGTCAGCAAAGTGTGTGCAGAAGCAAGCAAGCAAGCAAGTGTGATAAACAAAGAGAGCAAAGTCAAGGACTCCCAGACTCAGCCCAATATACCTTCTGGGCTCAGGAAAGTAGCTTCTACACAAAGGATCTCAATAAAGAGCTATACAAGTATTGGATGGATGAACAGAGAAGTTAAGTTTTCACACTATCCCCTCGTTCTCTACCTCCCTCCCTACATCCTCACTTTTTCCACCCCAGGGGGAATCACCATTACATTACTCATCTCTTTCACTCCCTGGTCTTTTGTAAACCTCTCAAAAACCTCCGCTAGTATTGCTCAACAAACACAGGTGTCCTGGGGGAAGCATACAGCACTTAAATCATAAGACTAACACAAAGCAGCATTTCTCACTAAGTTTCCACCAGAGAATGTAAAGTGCGGACTGAGGGAGGACAGGGTGTGCTATTTGGTCATTGCAGTGACCATACCACGTTCCACCTGGCCTTTTCCCCCAAATAACTCAGCAGAGAAGAATGTCATGTCTGCTGAGTTTCACATCTACACACACACAGAGCAAATGTGAGCTCCCAGCAGCACCGAGAAGACTGAGCCCAACACGCCCAGCATTGCCTTGCCACCCCATCACAGAGAAAGGAGATGCTACAGGAATCTAGGGAAATGGGACCCCGAAAGCATCCCACAGCTGCAAGCAACGTAATGCTTTGCTCAGGGCCAGATCCTGCATCCTGTCCAATCCACCCTTCCATTCTGCATAAGTCTTATTCCTCTGTCCCTTCTGCACCCAGATTTTATTCTCAGCAGTAGACAGCCAACAGCCCAAGAGGTCTTCCAAATAAAATCACTTTCCTTCTCTTTTCATCCCCAGAGCATGATGTGTCCAAACCACGTGCAAACTTCACTCCTCATAAATCAATTGCTTAATTGACAGAAGAGAGTATTTTGTTTAAGAACTCACAAAACTCAAAAATTCATATGTCCCATCTTCTCCAAATGCCTTGAAAGTCTATTGTTTTCCCAGGAACTGTGTAACTCCCACATTCTACAGAAGGGTCAAGCGCCTGCATTCCAATTCTCTCCCTGTTCCTCTACTCTGAGAAGATGAGAAGATCATCTGGGATTTGTGGTGAAGTATAATCTGTGTGGCCTCTTTGCATGAGGATGAAGCAGAATGTTTGTATGAATAGTTTTTTTCTTATACGTAGACTGCCCACAATACTATGCAGAGAAGTCTCCAAACTTTAAAGTTAAGAAAACTGAGGAAATAAAAGGAAAATAGAGCTTTCAAATATTTGAAGAAACCTTTTATAATGTTCTAGAGGGGATAATAAGGGGTACCACTATAGAGAGAAAAATACTTGAGCATATTGAAGCAGAAGGAAGAAGAGAAGAGAAACAATAATGGGAAGAAGCTCATATCCAGAAAGTTCTCCTTTTGGGTAGATCTTCCACTTAAATACAATTTCAACTTCAGAGAGGGATAGTCAAAATCTGTGCACTGATTTACATAAGGTCTTAGAGAACACTGAGAGGAGTGTGTGGGCATCTCAGAGATGAGAGATACCACGCTCCAGACAATGTGTGGTACGGTCTCAGCTCAGGCGACAAAGCAATGATTTTAGGCACATCTTCACCTCTGGAGCCTCACATGTATGTCTTGTAACCTAGCCCAAGTCCATATCCATCTCCCACTGCCCTTGGAGCCACTGTCATCTTTGTCACCTGGGGAACTGCAACAGCATCAAAAAACACTGGAAGACTATCCAACCCAAGGTGCCCAGTCTTGGACATAAATTAGAATCGCATGGGCAGCTTGTGAAACTGAGACACACTGAAGTCTCAGTAATTGGACACCTCTGGAGGGTGGTCTGGAGAAGTGTACTTTTGAAGCCCTACAGGAGGGGCCGGCGCCGTGGCTCACTTGGTTAATCCTCCGCCTGCGGCACCAGCATCCCATATGGGTGCCGGGTTCTAGTCCTGGTTGCTCCTCTTCCAGTCCAGCTCTCTTCTGTGGCCCATGAGGGCAGTGGAAGATGGCCCTAGTGCTTGGGCCCCTTAACCGCATGGGAGACCAGGAAGAAGCTCCTGGCTTCGGATCCGCACAGCACTGGCCACAGTGGCCATTTTGGGGGGTAAACCAACAGAAGGAAGACCTTTCTCTCTCTCTCACTGTCTGTAACTCTACCTGTCAAATAAAAAAAAAAAAATCCCTACAGGAACTTCTAATGTGCTTACCAGGGCTGAGAATCACTGCTTTAGATCAATTCCTGGGAAGCTACTTTTCATGCATTTAAGAGATGTTCTTGAACGTCTACAGGATCAGTGTGCTGGGCATCTTCATAGAGAACATAAAAAAGTCCTATGCCCTTTTATGTTCATCTGTGGAGAAGCAGACAATACATAAACAAACAAGTAGTTCTAGGCAGTGATATGTGCTTTACAGAATATAAGACAGGGTGATGCAATGGAAAATAGCTAGCGGCGTCTGTGGTGATTAGAGAAAGCTACTTTAAGGGGATGCCTTTGGGGCTATGAATTGAATGACAAAAATTCTGCTAGTAGACCTGGATATAGAGCATTCCTAGGCAGGGCAGCAGCAAGTGCAAAGGTCCTGGAGTGCTTGGCCAAGAGATTGAAAGTCAGCCTAGCTGGAGCAGAGTCCTTCAGTAAAAAAGCCCAGTGACACCTGCCCTGAAATCATGACATTGTTATGTTGCAAAGATGTGTGAGATAATAGGAAGCATTTAGGAAAGAAACTCCCAATAAAAATACAAAGAGTGTCCTGTTTCTTTGTTATCACACCTTTCTAATCTGCTTCAATGGCCTATACAACACAAGTCACCCTGTTCTGCTCCCACAACTTATCTGTGGAACCCAAGCACTGCACTGGGTTGCACCTGCAGATTCTAGGCCTGAATATTTCTTGGAAATCCTGGATAGACTTTACAGAGAGGCAGCTATGTTCCAGGAATCTTGTGTGATAAAAAGATGAGACATTTATTAGACTGCACTCTTCTTATACGAGAGACAAAGTTGAAAGAAAAAGTTGAAAGCTCTTATAATGCAGTAAAGGATGAGCTACTGTTCTGCTAAATTGCTTATGAGCAACCCAGATGACCTCCTCATGGTGCAATATGCTTGCTTGCCATTTGCAATATTCCACAAATTGGGGAATAGACAAAGTCCAATCATACCATCACTTTTTATTTGGAAGAGGGAAGTTAAATGTTTTTAGCTACTATTTGTTTCACTAATGTTTTTAATCATCTTTAATCACACACAAATCACGCACACTTGCAGTTTTCTTAAAGTAAAACTAAAATATTATAGAGAAGGTACAAAGTATCTTGAATGCTACCTCTACCCTCAGTAGCTACAATGAACAGATGTCTGTGCCTTGCAGTACCTATATAGATATGATCATGCCATTGGAAATATCCAGAAGATTTCTTTTTAACTTAAGACATCACAGTGAATGTTTTCAAGAAGGACCACACAAAGAATGCTTACTGAAAACACTGTAAAGTAAAAGCTGCATAAACAGCCACCCATTGAGGAATGCATTGTGGTATATTCAAATTATGGGATTCTATGCAGCTGTTTAGGAGAATGATACAGCTCTAAATACATAGTCAAAGCTTTAAGAGACATTGCTCAGTGTATTAGTCAGAGTTCCACAAAGAAACAGAATGAAGAAGATATATATATAAAATGAGATTTATCATATAATTATGGAGGCTGAGTAGTCCCACGGGCTGACATCTGTGAGCTGGAGACACAGGAAAGCTGGTGGTAAAGCCTTGAGAACTGGAGAGCTGATGGTGCGGATTCCAGCGCAAGGCTGGAGGCCTGAGAATCAGGAGCACTGAGGGCAGGAGGAGATCAATGACTCAACTCAGACAGCAGGCAGAGAGTGAATGTGACCTTCCTTCACCTTCTTGCCCCATTAACACCCTCAAGAAAGTGGACCATGCCCACCCACAGTCCACCAGTTCAAATACTTAATCTCACTTGGATACAACTGCACAGACACTCCCAGGAATAATGTGTAATAAGTTATCTGGGCATTCTATGACCCAGTCAAGTTGACTCAGAATTCGCCATCACACTGATTTTCCTTAAGTTTTTGTAGACTTGGTTTTTATGTTCTCTTAGGTCAGGTCTCAGGACTTGGGGAAGTGTGACCAGTTACATATAACATATTCAGGCAACTGGGGGAGGCAAAAGGCACCAAACCTTCCAAGAAGAGGTAAGATGGGGAGATGTCAATAAAGAGAAGATTCAGTTTGGCAAGCTAAGCATTGTACCCAAGGAGGATATAGTAATCTTGTTATGGTTGAGGTGGGTTGGTAGCAAATTTGGAAAAAACAAGAAAAGTTAAGTTCCAGAGGTTAGATACACCCGAAGCTAGAGCATTTAATGTACTCCAACATGCTCAGCAATGGGTAACCCTATTAGAGTAAGCCTAGTTCTGGAAATTACAATGGAATTAAAGGTCAGGCTTCAAAGGAAGGCTAAGAAGATAAAGGCAAGATCGCCATTTATTTAATTAATTTTTTTATTGTTCATTCCTTTATCCATATGTGTTAAACACTGTTCTTAACTGCAAATACAGCCATAAACAAAAATATACAGGCCCTGCCATCATATAACCATACAAACAATACACTTTAAGAGAGTAATAAACAGATAAGAAATTAGAGAATTGCAAGTGCAGACTCCAATAGACAGGGTTTAAGATAGGCCTCTCATTCATGTGTTGGGGAATGACTGTGCAAAGCACTGTGCTAGGACTAGGAGATAGAATGATTAAGAAGGTAGACATGGTTCTTGCCCTCTCTATTTGGGAGAGAAAGAAATATCAGGCAGAATGGACTTAGTGTACAAAGACCAAGGCAGGAAACAGCTTGAATGTTTGAGGAAATGGAAGATGCCCACTGTAGTTGGGGTCTGGAGACGTGAGCCTGGAATAGTGACACTAGAGATCAGAGGTTGTTTTGGAGCAAGGTCTTACAGGATCTTATAAATTAGGACCAGGTGTTTACATGTAATGGAAATATATGGAAAGCTTCAGGCATAAGATGGGGACAGGGGATGAAGTGATAATTTGTATTTTAAGAGCACTTTTCTTGTTAAATACAGAATCAAATGGGAGAAAGTCAATAGGACAGCATGGATATGAGTTAATATGGTACTGGGATAGTCTCAACACAATTATGGTCACAAGAGCATAGTGACAGAATTAGAAAAGAAAGGAAGTTGGCATATTTAAGAGATAATCTCAGAGATGAAATTGAAAGTCTTGCTGATGGATTAGAGTAAGAGATAAAGGAAAAAAGGTAAAGAAAGATTTTTGCACAATACTTGGATGATTGAAATGAAATAGTAGCCATTATGCCTGGAATGTTGGTGCAGGTCCCCAAGCATCATCGTGGTTCTTATATTTCATTGATCTGCTGACTCATCGTTGTAGCATGGGGCAGCAATAATACTCATAACTCTTCCAGCTCCCACAGATCTCCTCCTTTGTCTTCCCTGCATCCTGGGCCAGGCATACATGCAGCTCCATAGCAAAGGGATTAGAAGAAACAGAAGATAAGCCTGGGTTCCCATTTGTCCTTGTTTCATGCCCAAGTTTTCTTTCCAAGTAACTACCTTGCATGGTGACTTCAGGAATAGCACCACATGCAGAATCAACAGGTAGCCACAGACTTTTTTACTAGCTCCACTTTGGGGTCTCTGGTTAGTGACTTTCAATCATGCAAGATCTAAGCCCTATAATAAACCTTTATTTCATAGTATCATACAGCTGATAGGTAACTGGCTAGGTTGTAGGGATAGGATAGTCATCTAGGTCTTTTTTTTTAAATAAAAATTATCTATGTATTTGAAAAGCAGACTGACAGTGAGACAGGGAGACAGAAAAAGAGCTAGAAAGAGAGGGAGAGATCTTCTATCCACTGGTTCACTCCCCAAAAGACCACAACAGCCAAGTCTGAGGCAATCTGAAATCAGGAGCCAGGAACTCCACCCAGTTCTCATGGAACAAGTAATTGGTCCATCTTCTGCTGCCTTTCCAGGCACATTAGCAGGAAACTGGATTGGGAGTGGAGCAGCTTGGACTTCAACTGGCATTCCAATATGGAATTCCCGCAGCTTAACTGGCTGCATCATAACGCCTACCCATAGCTGGGTCTTAGCCACCAGGCTAGCCTAGGCTGCCTCCCACGGCAGTGGGAGAGTTCTAAAAGTAGCAAGACAAAATACTTCTCAAATCTTCTTATTTTACATTGGCCAAAGCAAATCCCATAGAGAAACTCAGAGACAGTGTAGCATAGCACTACCCCCAAAATAGTGGATTAAAGAGAGGAGTGAACATCAGAGGCTATTGCTGCAAACAATGTGTGTATTGGGAATGACACAGTAAATGTGGCTGCCTGGGGATTAGAAATAGAACACCACCCACACAGACCACGCCAGGGGCCAGAGATAAGAACTCAGTTATCACACTGCCTAGCAGCCTGGGTTCCCTGCTTTATGCCCTGCATCTTTGAACAGATCAAACATTTTCCTACATACTGAAGGCAATTCCTATTCTATTGTTTTATATATATCCACCCCTCCACCTGACTGTTACTGCCTCTTCTGACTCTAGGACAGGGGAGTGCTCTCTTGACTCACTAGACTCTCCCTGCCCAGGATCTTCAGTCATAAATCTTTCACCTTAGTTCCTATTGTGGTGGTATGTTCAATTTATGCTTCCATCTGAACAACCAGGGGCTGTCCCAGGCCAAGTCTTCCCTGGACACCATGAACAACATAAGGTCAGGCTCCTAGTACCCAGGCAATGGTCAAGCGACCGTAAACTAGACATGGGTCAGGCAAGACCAACAAGGGTATCTTCCAGGATAAATAAGTTTCCTGGGTGCGGAACCCCTGGTCATGGGTGGAACAACTCTACATTAGGCTGTCTGCCAGGTCAAAATATCCCATGAAGGCACACTGTAAACACGCAGATCCAGCTCGCCTTCACTTCCCACTAGGGCAGGCTGCTGGCTTGGTCTGGGAACCCCAGTTTAGCTGGGACTTCTCAAAATAACATGCCACGTTACTTTTGTTGGTTTCTTCTGTATCCTTCCAGCGTTTCCTCATGAGAATGAACACAAGCCACAATATGAAAATATGTTTTACTTTCCCACTTTTCTCATGCAAAAGATAGCTCCCTCTATATACTGCACAGTACTTTGTTTATTTTGTCAGTTAACAAATATATTCAGTAGTTAATATCATTTTCTCATTCTTTTATAAAGCTTCTTATTTGTGCAACTGTCCTGTAGTTTACTTAATATTACATAAGAGCAATCGGGTTGTTTCCAATATTTTGCTATTTCAGCAATGCTATAAAGCAATGTCTTGTATATGTGTCATTTTTATTCATGCTTATATCCTCCTAAGTTAGTGTATTTTACAGTTTCCTCCAGTGATTGCTTATAGAGCTAAGGATTCTTCCTTTCCCTGTGTTTGTTATGTTGATGTCATATAGTCAGTGTATTCATCTTAACTCTTAATGTTGGACATTAGAAAGGACACTATTCTTAGTGAACTCATTCACAAATTCCACATTCAAAATATTCACCTGAGAGGCTACAGAAAATTCCGATTCTTGGGTCCTAGTGCCTAATTTACTGAGGAGTAGTTTGAAGGAGCTTGTATATTAGTCAGCTTTTTATTTCTACAGAAAAATACCTGGGGCAATTAACTTTGTAGAGAAGAGGTTTACTTTGCTCTCAGTTTCAGAGGTTCAAGTCCAAGAGTGGGTGGCCCCATTGGTGTGACTTCCATGAGGATGGGGGATGGCAACAGAGGAGTGAGCAGATAAGAAGAGCCACGTGGTGAGAGTGGCAGCAGAGACCGTGGTTGGACCCAAACTATGGCTTTTATAATACCCCTTTCACAAGAACTATCCTTTGAGAGTACACCATCAAAAACCCAAGGACCTCCCATTAAGTTTCCACTGCCTCCTTAGTGCCTCCATAGACTTTCGAGGGACACAAAAATGAACACCCAAACCATAGCAACTTGGAGTTTGCATTTTAAAAAAGCCCCTCAAATCTTTATGAAGTAGATAATCAGTGACTATGTAAAAGTAGGCTTTCAAATACTGGATACTTGGAACTTTGGAGTGGTAAGTGTACCAAGGACTAGTAATAAAAAGTTACATTCTCTAGAAAATGGCTTAGAATTTAAGGCAAGTGTAATATTTGTTGATTCGTTCAATTTGTCTCTCCTGATAATGATCTCCCCCACTGTGTGTTGTTACGAGGAGGGAGTTTTATGGTGATGGAATAGGGTGTGGAATTAGAAAGGGATTGTGACAGAGTGTTCCATTTGGAAAGAAGCTCAACCTATGTACTACGGGCTCTGAGATGCCAAGGGGTGACTTGAGTTCAGTGAAGACTGGACTCTCTCTTTGCTGTGTTTTCCAGTACATGCCAGGAAAACAAAACTACTGGCCATGCAGAATATGTCATAGTAGCAAAAGAGCCTGAGAACAGGAACTAAGCAGAAATCCTAATACAAAGTACTCTGTGCAGAATGAGATCTGGGATTGAGGGAAGGGCTCGGTTATTCAATCAAGGGCTTTAAGATAGAGTTGGAAGACTTTCTCTGAACACATCCACATCACCTGGCCTTCTGTTTCATGCTTACTCCAGTATACATTATGAAATAATTACCAATGAAGTTCTTTGATGTGTGCTCTTAGAAAGCAATGTTCCTTTCTATTAAAAACACTTATCTCACTTGTTTAGAGTGTGTTTGCTTGATTATTGCCTATTTCACCCTCATAGGCTAAAAGCTCCATGAAACCAGGAGCATGAATTTTACTTAGGTAACTCACTGATGTTAGGATAAAAAGGCTGAAACCAAAGACTGCATCTAGTTACTAACTTGTCCCAAGGTGTCTGGCTCTAGATGTGTATGAGTAGTGGAGGAAATAACAGGTCTGAAGTGTGTAGTACCAGAAGCCAGTTTGTTGAAACTTTTGTAATCATGACATACATAAGACTGTGAACAAAGATTCAGTTGTCATAAAGGCTTCTTACAACAACCTTGAAAATGCAGTCAATATACAAGTAAATGCAAATCCGTTTTTAATGGGAAACAAATGAAGTAGAATTTATCATTACATCTATGTTTATAGAGTATACAGCTATATTGGTACTAAAAACAAAGTTTAATCAACAAAAGTATTTTTCTGTTTTTTCTAGAAACCATTATTAAACCATGATTATATTGCTTCTCAGTCTTTTGGCTAAGATCAAGTGTAAACCATGATTATATGAGAAAGCAATAAAAAATACAATAAAGATGTAGTTAGAAAAAAGTATTACATTAATGTGCCAGAAAACTCAACATTTTATTTTGCGATATTTAGAGTATTTGTCAAACTTTTAATAAGCTATAGTGTTTTCTGATTTGTTTTTCAATATCATAATTTTAATTCTTTCTCTTAATGCATCTCCCAAAACAGGATATGCTTGCATGATTCAATAAAACAATATTAAAACTATATACCAAATGATAGGCCATCCACGCAACTTTTATACTCTTTCTATACATTAATTTCCACAAACTAGAGAAAACATGATATTGGGCTTAGCCCATTCCATCTCCTTGAAGGTGCTTTGATTGGCTTCCTGGAGGCTCTGAACTGGGTTCCTACCTCATACAGGCCACTTCACTCACAAAGATACATCTATCTTTTGAAGGACTGTCCTTAACTCTTTCCTCACCCAAAGTGTTTACCTACAGATTATTGTCCCGGTTATCTTTGTGTACCTTAAAGATAAGAAAAAGCTCTTTTCTGACTGTCCCTCTTGATCCACCCACATATGGTCCTTAGGAACACATTTTTCATCCCTTGATCCAACATACCCTGGGAATACAGGCCAATGTCAATATGATATTCCTTTAATGACCCCAGCACCAAAATATTGGACTGTTTCTTGTTTTATAGATTTCCTATACCAAATTCAGATCCTGTCCCAACCACATAGTGATTTCCTTGAAGTTTCTCGTTATCAAACTAGAAGGAATGACATATCATATGCCCCTCTTCTCTTTTTTTTTTTTTATTTATTTTTTTGACAGGCAGAGTGGACAGTGAGAGAGAGAGAGAGACAGAGAGAAAGGTCTTCCTTTGCCATTGGTTCACCCTCCAATGGCTGCCGTGGCCGGCGCACCACGCTGATCCAAAGGCAGGAGCCAGGTGCTTCTCCTGGTCTCCCATGGGGTGCAGGGCCCAAGCACTTGGCCATCCTCCACTGCACTCCTGGACCACAGCAGAGAGCTGGCCTGGAAGAGGGGCAACCGGGACAGAATCCGGCACCCCGACCGGGACTAGAACCTGGTGTGCCAGCACTGCAGGTGGAGGATTAGCTTGTTGAGCCACAGTGCCGGCCTAACGTTATACAAATATTCTATTCTCCTTTTATAGTCTTGACCTGGCTAGTGGCTGAAAAATTCACTGACCACTACTTCAGGTTCATTTCCTTTGTAGATACGAAATTGGCATCTCTTTTTAGAATTTCCCACAATTATATATTTGACCTGGTCATAACTTAAATTTCAAAATCCTATTGCAGCTTAAATTTCTTTTGATTCATTTTATGGCATGTACTTTCTTCAGATCTTTGGACCACAAAATTGCCTAGTTACAATGAAAGACGTAGTATTTTTAAAATGTTCAATATCATATATTCAAATTAGCTCACTCTTCCTCTCATATTTCCGCATTTTCAATTCCTTTGGAGGGAACAAAATTACACAGAAATACTTTTGATCAGTACACAAACCTTTATAAATGCAAAATTTATTAGTTAATTCCTTTTAACGTTGAATATGTATTGAGCATTTCTTTTGTGCAAAGCATTCTGCTAGGCACAAACACAATATCAACTCACAACAAAGGTTTGTGAAAGGAGATTGTCTGAATTCTACATCCATTTCCTATCTCTTCTTTTTGCTTGAACTCTCCACAAAACCTAGAAAAGCTAAAAGCCAGGATCCAAGAAGGATGCTGTTAGTATATTGATATCTCCCCTCACTGCAGTATTAAACCTGTAATAGATTGGGTCTGAAGGACAATCTTCATCTCCCCAAAAGAGAATTCACCCTCTTAGCAGTTTTGTGTTTTCATTATCTCACAAACACTAGATTCCAAAGAATTAGCTCCTCTATCCAAGAGCAAAATATACCTCCTACTGATGTGAATCTCCTTCTCTCTTTTTGATATCCATTTTGATTCCCATTTTAAAATTGGTTATTTTCATTGAAATTTAGCCCCCAGCCTGCATTATTTGATGGAATTTTTCATAGTTCCTATTGCAAATCCAAGTTGGTGACTAATTCCCAAGTTCTAGTAAAAGAGCTGTTTCTATCTGGGGTTGGGTTTGGCAGGGATCTTTTTCAAGAGCCCTGAAAGAAGACAGAATCCTTTTCCTGAAGTGTTAACTTCCTCAATCAAGAGCAGCTCTGTTGAGAGTTGGATCTCTCTCCCGCCAATGCTCTTTGCTTTACATGGGGTGGGGGTGTGGGTGTGGGGGGAGTAAATTACTTTCCTGGAACCCAGGAGACTATGGAGTGACCTTAGATGTCTTCTTCCAGAGACTTTGGAGAAGAAGTTGCAGCTGCCATTTTAATTTTCTTACAGTCAGTATCCTGAGTCTTTTTTGTTTTCTTTTTTTTAATGGCTTCAAGAAGTAAAATCAAATATATCTTCTTTACGAGTGTGCCAGGTTCTACATTTTGCTAAGCACTAAAGGTTTCTTAGGTCTTAAAACAAGTGTCAGGGGTTTTAATTCTATTTAAAAAAGAAAGAGAGAGAGAAAGAAGAAAGAACTGGATGTTCCAAAGGCAGACCACATGGTTGCCACTTAAAAGTACAAGTTTATAGCAAATGGCTGAAACTTTCTAGTAACGCTGAAATGATTTTGTATAAGTGTTCTGTTTCCAACTATTTTTCAGGATTCATTTGGGAATGATTAAGCTAATGTTACATCTTTTCAGCGTTATGAAAAAGATGACTTTCAATCGGAGAGAGATTTTCACAGATCACTAAGGAAATAAAACCAACCTGGTCCTCTGCTCCCCCTCATCTGTGCACGGAATGGGCTTTTGTTATTAGGGCACCTCGGGACACTCTGAGAGTCTGCTATGTATCCAAAAGAATGAAGAACATGAATCCTTGGGAGCTCCCTGAGGCGTTCAGAACTGACTCTCGTTAGTGCAGGGTACTGCTATCATGCCCATGTCGACCTTGGAGCTGTCAGAGGCATGCCACTAATTTGCTACTCAGTCCCAGCAAGGATATGCTCCACTGCATTATACAAATAGGCAAATGAAATTAAAAGGGTGGAATGGAACTGTCTGGGAATGGGTCAAGAGAGGATTGTGAGAGGCATGCTGGCCAACAGCTGAATGGGTGTTATAAGCACAGTGTGCCTAATGGAAGGAACTCCCCCATGCATTTGAACAACCCTATGCTGACAGGGAGGGCACCTAAATGTCTTATGTCCTGGATGCATTCCCACGAATGCTAACCTGAAGCCACCAATACATGATGGAGGCAGACAAGGCTCACCTAAGGTAAGATATAAGAGAAGAAAAGCAAAGCAGATACAAGTTTGCAAGCCTCTGGGTTGGTGTCCTAAAGGGGTTAAAGAGGAAGGGGCCAGGGTGAAGATAAAGGCTTAGGATTGCTAGAGGACATTTTTAATTGGTCTTATTGACTATTAATTATACAATTCTAAATTAATTGAACCAACTAACTCCCAAGGAAATGCTACTTAATAGGTTCATATAAGGTGTGTGGGTGATAGAGAGAGATGTTTCATGATGGAGAATATCAGGAAATACCTGGGCTCAAAGATTAATTCTGCCTTTGTTTCAGATGTACAATCTTGAGCAAGTCACTTAACACCTCTATGCTTCACTTTCCTGATAGGGTTGTGGTGAATATTAAGCTATTTATAATCACTCAGAACATGCCCGGTGCTCAGTTAATATTACTTATTATTATTCTCATTAGTATCATCACTATTCTAAACACAGATCTTTTAAAATCTGGAAAAACATTCTGTTAGGGTTGTTCAAATAATAAGATAAATAGAATGCATATATATATAAATTATACATTATGATATATACAATATTATACATATAATATTTATACATAATTAGAGATTGTGTGTAAGTATACATTATTATGTATAAATTATACAAAATTAGAGAAAAAATATTACAGTAATTTACCCTTATCCCATAGAGGATACTTCCCAAGGCCTCCAGTATATGCTTGAAACTGTGGATAGTACTGAACCTCATATATATAATATTTTTCTTATAAATATATATCTATGAAAAAGTTGAATTCATAAATTAGACACTGTAAGACAATAATGACCAGAACAATTATAACAATGTACTATAATAAAAACTATGTGAATGTAGTCTCTCTCAGAATATAGTGTCCTCTATTCATTCATCTTTTGATGATACGAGAGGCTACAATGCTTACATGATGAGATGAAATGAGGTGAGTGATGCAGGCCTTGTGATTAGCATTAGGCTACTACTATCTTAATTGAGCACAGTCATGGCAATGCTGTGACAATCAATCTGATAAGCAAGATGGCTAGTAAGTGTAGTATATACGACGAGAATATGCTGGACAAAGGGATGATTCATGTCCCAAGCAGGATGGAATAGGATGGTGAAAGATTTCAACACACTACTCAGAATGGCCCACGATTTAAAACTTCCAAGCTGTTTGTTTTTGCAATTTTCCATTTAATATTTTCAGACTGTGGTAGACAGCAGGTAACTGAAAGTGTGGAAGTGAAACCCTGGATAACGAGGCACTACTGTATAAAGAGTTGGCTCATGTGCTAATGGTTTAGTTTCAGTCTGAGTTCACAGGCCTGAGAACCATGAGAGCTCATGAATTTCTGGCAGGCAGGAAACCTAGGGAGAGCCAATGTTTCAGATGACGTCCAAAAGCAAGGAAAAGAAACGATGTCCCTGTTTGAAGGCAATCAACCAGGAAGAATTTTCTAGTCAGACCTCCAACTGGTCATACAGGGCCCACCCACCTTGGAAAGGACCATCTGCTCTACTCAGTCACAATTTTAAATGTTAATATTCCAAAACAGCCTCACAGAAACACTCAAAATAATATTTGACCTAAAATCTGGACACCTCACTACCCAGTCAAGTTAACACATAAAACTGACCATGACAAGTTCACTAGTTGTCAACTGAGCACTCAAATTCATCTGCTTAACCCAAAGAACAACAATAACTTTGCCATAATTCTGCCTCACATGATACAGCAATCACACATACAATTGAAAATGCACTAACTTCTTTTCAAGAAGAAGAGGTAAAGTTCTTGCATGATCTTTATTCCTATAGCTTAAAGACTGTGGTGAAATTAACAATTCTTCAATATTACCACATTGTATCTGATAAGAGGATAGAGGAGAGAAGAAAACAAAAATATTTTTGATCCATACATATTAATAACAAAATAAGGAGGAAATACCATAGTCCTCATGTCTGATCATGTGGCTGCAACTGGTATTTGCAGCTACCTTCCTCCACTACCCGTGTGTTTCCTTTACCTTCAGCAAACACCTCAGTTGGCTGTGCTTCTTTACCTGGTGGGGTCTGGGCCATTAGTAATCTTTCTTGGATTGGATTGTTGTGTTTTCCCTGGAACTTAACCACAAGGCATAATTTCCAACATTCTCTCCTTTAACTCTATTGCAGAATAGTAAATCAATGTCCCCTGTGTGGTCAAGATCAATAACTCCAGCCACCACAATGACTCACCTCATTATCTGTGGATTAGGAGACATGAGGAGCTCAAAGTAGATTGATGGTAGTTCAATGGAATTATTGTTCTATCTCCTGGTATAAGTATTCCTCCCTTTAGAGCTAAGACCCCTAAGCCAAGAAAGCCTAAATTTGTGGGAATAGGAAGAAGAAAATTTTTCTTTTAGGTCATTCAAGGTATGGAAAGTGATGCCACTCTTGTTTACAACTGTTGATTCATGGATCTATGGATTCTGGCCATGGGAAACATAATATTATCTACTGGACACTGATTCAGAGCTTACTCTGCATTCCAGAGAAACTTACAGAGGGAGAATCATTTGTCAGATCAATAGTTGGGTACCAGGTACCAGTGGTCTGCTTGCTCTGTCTCCAATATACCAAACATATTCTATGTTCCTTGGCCTGTATAGTCTTCTCAGATATTTTCATATATTATTTATTCATTTCATTTGTTCATTTCATATGATCCCCTTAGAATCCTTCCATGGCAATGTTATGTAAAATGTTCTCTCCACTTTGTAACACTCTGCATTTTCTTTCTCTGATTTGACACTCTCTGCAATTATATTTATTTGATTTAGTTATAGTATAATTTACAGTTGGCTTTTGTTTACATTTGTTTTCTGCTTATGTCTCTAAAGATTTATGGTTATAGCTGTATCCATTTATTTATTAATCAACTACTCTTGAGCATCTGCTACTTATCACTTACTGTATGAGGTTTTGGGCAAACACTAGTGAACAGAGTGCATATCACCCTCATTCCCAGAGTTCTTAGAGTTTTCAGAAAAACAAAAATTAATTAAATGATCACAGAAGTAAAAGATGTAATCACAAATAATGATAAATGCTATGAAGGAAAAAAAAGCATAGGAGAGATAAGAAAATGCAGAGCAGAAATTTGACTTATGTGGATATTTAATGAAGGTTTTCCAAGTAAATTATGACCACAAATTTTAATTTTTGATCTATATTCTCCCATCACCATCTTCAGTTTTAAACAAAGGTTAAGAAAATAAAAAAATTGCAGCCTATGGAATTCATTAAATCTTATTCTACATTAGGCTTTTCCCTTTGCCAACTGAATATCTAGAAATCTGTTTACATGTGTATCTTCACGTTTTAATCTCTCATTTCCTCTGCAACCCAATGTAACTGTTCTATTCCCCTACATTGCCTCCAAAATAATCCTTAAATTGTCATTACCATGTCCTATGTACTAATTCAGTGATCTTTATCTTCATTTAGCCCTACTAGGGGTTTGCTCCTACACAAAATCCTCTTCTCTCTTGGTCTTTGGCTCTCTTCTTCCCTTGTTTTTCAGGATAAATGCATGAAGTCCACCCCTTCACCATTCTACTGTACTGCTCTGCCTTATGCATCTCTCCTCTATCACTCACTAAGCCACTATAATATCCTCCAATGTCTTCCTGCCTTAGTCTTCCTTTCTCAAATATACCCTCTGGAGTGGCCTCACTAAAATATATTTTATCACATTCTACTTTACAACTCTTTGATGGCTCATCTATTGCCTTAAGAATAAGCAAAGTCACTTTAGTAGGTCACAGAATATTTTCCATGATCTGTCTTCTGATATTTCAATCAAATATTTCATACCGATACCACCCATCCCAAACTATTCAGAATTCCCATAACATTGTGTGCTACCTTATTTCTGTGTCTGTTATACACACTCGTTCCCTTGTAGACAGTTTCATCACTTTTCCATTTGAAAACTCTTCAGCATCTTTCAAGTCTCAGCTCAAGCTTCACCTCCCTATTGAAGTCTTCCATGACTCCTTCATGTTGGCTATTGTCTTTCTAGTTGCATGCTTTCATTATCTCATCATTTATATATCTATACCCCTCAAAGGCAATGACCTGTCTGTTGATGCAATAAAAATTTCTTGAGCAGGACAACAGTGGGGACCCAGCAATAATCCAACAGTATAACCATTGTCCCTAGGATGCTCAGCATGCATTCTAGTGGTCTGGGTGCCTCAACATTTTGATAACTCCTTGCTGAATAAATGACCACATGGAACCATTTCAACCATTTCCACAATTTCAACGTTGAAGCCTTTCATCAAGTGAGGCTGTTGGATTCTAATAACTCATCTAAGCACTCCAAAATCCCTCTCACAAGAAGCAGCTCCACAGGATCCGCAAGTAAATTTTCTTTTTTTTTAAAGATTTATTTATTTGAAAGTCGGAGTTAAACAGAGAAGGAGAAGCAGAGAGAGAGAGACAGAGAGAGAGAGAGAGAGAGAGGTCTTCCATCCACTGGTTCACTCCCTAGTTGGCTGCAACAGCTGGAGCTGCACCAATCTGAAGCCAGGAGCCAGGAGCTTCCTCCGTGTCTCCCACACAGGTGCAGGGGCCCAAGGATTTGCGCCATCTTCTACTCTTTCCTAGGCCATAGCAGAGAGCTGAATTGGAAGTGGAGTAGCCAGGACTCAAACCAGCACTCATATGGGATGCTGGCACCACAGGCGGGGGCTTTGTCCACTATGCCACAGTGCCGGCCCCAAGTAAATTTTCATTTGGAAATCTCCTGACCTATTCAGAGCTCAGAGACTCAATGATGCCACTGGCTGTGATTAGGGGTGGTGACCCTAATGAGAAGACCAACCAAATAGTTGTGAATGTAGTAATATGCATTCAAATGCATATAGGAATATGCCTGAAAGAAATGTGCCAAAAAGATTAAGTGAAGGCTGGAGAGAGGAAAGATGATCCAAGTGATAAAATTGGCCACTAGCAAAATACAATGTAGCAAATGACTAACATGTAGTATGTATGAAAGTATGTCATACAAGGAAGGTATGTTTTGCGATATGACCTGATGCAAGAGTCATATCCTTCCCTAAATGAACATGGTAAATCAAATTGCAAAAGAAAAACTAAAAACTAAGTTTAGCCAAAAAGTCATTGCATTTCTACTATGAGGTCTGATAACCTGAAGACTGGAAGATACAGGCCTACATTGCATCTACCCAGTAGGAGCCTGCAGGTTCAGTTAGCAAAAATAAAGGTACAACACAACACCTTTTATATCTCTCCCTTGTCTTTAGAATATGAGGTAGGTATTATTATATTCATTTTAGACAGTAGAACAGAAAAGTTCAGAGATTGAGTGACCATTTCAGGGTCACACATCTAGCGAGTAGCAGCGCTCTGACTTAAACCCAGGTCAGCCTGACTCTTCACACAACCTATTGGCTGATTGCTTGGCACTCTCCGAGTAACTTGAAGGGTTGGGCTTTTCCAGTACTGAGAGCATGGGAGTCTGTTTTCTCTGATCAGACATTTAGATCTCCTTTCTCAAAAGGAAACTGATTCGGCAACTGTAAATTTTTGGAGATTAATCCATGACCAGAGTCTCTTGTTTATTTAATTCACCTAATATGTATTAAATTGTGTTAGAAAGAATTTGAACACACAAAGGCTTTTGCAAATAATAGCAACAAGAAAAAGTTCTCCAACCCACACTTATCCTTGGCAGCTTTAATCCTGGCCAGAGGCAGGATCTGAGAAAAAAATATAATTAGCATCCACTCAGCCATAGTCTCTCAGGCCACAATTTCTTACCCTGGTATTAATCAATGCACATTTAGCCCTAGCCAACGTACACATTCCTAGGGTTCACAGCTCCTCCCTCTTCTCCACCCAACCTCCTGGCTCAGATTCATTATAGAGCTAAAGAGAGCCTTCAGGTAGAGCCTTGGTCCCATTATCTCACTCCGTGGCAAATGCAGAGGAAAGTGTTTGGGATGGCAGGTTTTCCAACCCTTAGGGAATCCAAATCCAGACAGACACCCAGAAAGCAGCCAAGTATTCTTTGGTGGGGAGGGTTCCAGCAGGCAGCTTCTTATTTGGTAATTCCTCATGCACCATGCAGGGCTCCTCTAGCTGAGCTGGGACTCCCTAGATACAGCTTTACTCTGATCTCCTCCAGTCTAGACAGATGGACCAGACAGGCCTTCCCTGGGTGTTCTTCAGGGACACAGTTTCTCATAGACAGAGCCCAGGCATGGACAGAGAGAGCTCCTTAACTTTTTTGTGTCCTTTGGCCATCCGATGAGCCCTTTCTCTGAATAGTATCTTTAACTGCTTATAGTGAAAGCCATCAGAATACAAAGATATCTAGTTACATGAAAACAATGACCAGATTTTTGAAAAAACAAATTTGTTTATGTAGTGATATAGGTGCCTATTTAAAAGTAAATTCATAACAAGATCTCCCTTCCTCCCTTCTTTTTTTCAACTTTTATTTAATAAATATAAATTTCCAAAGTACAACTTTTGAATTATAGTGGCTTTTCCCCCCATAACCTCCCTCCTACCCGCAACCATCCAATCTCCCACTCCTTCTCTTATCCCATTCTTCATCAAGATTCATTTTCAATTATCTTTATATACAGAAGATCAACTGTATACAAAAGAAAGATTTCAGCAGTTTGCACCCACACAGACACATAAAGTATAAAGTACTGTTTGAAACTAGTTTTACAGTTAATTCTCATAGTACAACACATTAAGGACAGAGGTCCTACATGAGGAGCAAGTGCACAGCGACTCCTATTGTGGATTTAACAATTGACACTCTTATTTATGACGTCAGTAATCACCCCAGCCTCTTGCCAAGGCTATAGAAGCCTCTTGAGTTCAACTCAGATCTTATTTAGACAAGGCCATATTCAAAGTGGAAGTTCTCTCCTCCCTTCAGAGAAAGGTACCTCCTTCTTTGATGGCCTGTTGTTTCCACTGGGATCTCACTCACAAAGATCTTTCATTTAGGTCATTTTTTTTTTTTTTGCCACAGTGCCTTGGCTTTCCATGCTTGTGAAACTCTCATGGGCTTTTTAGCTAGATCCAAATACCTTAAGGGCTGATTCTGAGGCCAGAGTGCTATTTAGGGCTTTTGCCATTCTGTGAGTCTGCTGTGTATCCTGCTTCCCATGTAGGATCATTCTCTTCTTTTTAATTCTATCAATTATTATTTGCAGACACTGGTCTTATTTATGTAATCCCTTTGACACTTAATACTATATTTTCAATCAATTATGAACTTAAACTGATCACTTTAACAAGTAAGATGGCATTAGTACATGCCACCTTGATGGGATTGAATTGGAATCCCCTGGCATGTTTCTAGCTCTACCATTAGGGGTAAGTCCAAGTGAGCAAGTGCCAAATCCTCCCTTCTTTTAATTTAAAGCAGTATTAAGTTTCAGGATTGCAAATAAATAATTTCAAAAAACATAGTTTTCCCAATGTTCTTTTTGCTGATCATCACCCTTTAAGTATTTGAACCCCCTTATGATGTATGGTTTTGTTCTTCCATACTCATTCATGCACTCTACTAAACATGTTCTAAGCATGACATTTTAATTATTTCTGACTTGGCATCACAAAATGATGCCTGCTGTTGTATCTGGCCACATCTATTTATTTATGGATGTTCTGTGATTGCCTTCACAGTAGATCAGGAACATAAAATTCTTATGTCTGAGACTACAGAACCCTGACAATTAAAACTTTCTGAGCAGTTCTTTACAGGAAATGTTGGTATACTACTGAACTAGTCTTTACCATCCAGAATTTTTCATAGTCAGCAGAATAAAGATAAAAGCAGATTTCAATATCACATAAAATGAATGTAGCAACAAAAATCTGTACATTGTAGAAATTACTCCAAAAAGACTAGAGGGAGAGGATCATGAAAGATTTCTCAAAAGAAGGAAAGTTTTTAAGTTGGTTAAGAAAGAATAGAGGCTTATCACAAGGTCAGGTTTTCTGGGCAGAGGGTATCGTATAAGCAGAGGCATGATGGCAAAAATGGCATCGTGTTTCTGGAAATTACAAGTATTTCACTACCATTCAGATAGAGAGAGGAGGGAGTGACATAAGGTGTCTGAAGAAAAGGCTGGAACCAGAAATAATACACTTTATATACCATGTTAGGAGGGTTAAATATTCTTCCGTAGGTGTCAGGGTCTCTGTACAAATGAATTTTCCATGATGATGGAAATAGCCCATGAGAGTGCTATCAGTAAGACACCACTTGTCACATGTGGGTGCTGAGCATTTGAAGTGCAGCTACTATGACTGAGCTGCTGAAGTGTTGATTTTCTTCCATTTTTATTAATTTAAGTAGTCACATGTGGTTAGTGGCTTCCATCCAAGTGATAGAAATTGAATTATGTATTAAATACACAAACAGGATATCAAATTTCCTACTTAACCCAATTATTCTATTTGTGGATGAATTGAAAGAAAGCAAGACAGAAAGGTCAGTTAGAAACAACTCAATAGTTTTGAAGAGAGAAGGTAAAATTCTGAGCTAAGAGAGTAGTGGTTAAAATAGAGAGGAGGGTGGTTTTAAGGTATTTCAAGGAAGGAAATTGACAGGTCTTCATGATCAATTCACCACAGGCTTTGGAGCATGGCAGGAGAGCTAAAACTGTCTTGTTGGCTCTGGATGGTGGTTGAATAGGAGGATGGGAGCTAAAGAAAGTGTGAGAGATGCAGAGTGGTCTATTTAGAGGAGGTGGGAATGGGGTGTGGGGAGGGGTGCTAAGTTTATATTACCTGTGGGCAATGTGAACATCATTACCAGATCTAGTGAGAGGTCTGAGCTGGATGTGTGCATTAACAACATTAATTTCTAGTAAGAAAATACCGTGTAAGCCAAAATATTTAACATCCAGTACTAGTTCTGCTATCTGAACTGGCTGGTTGTGGGCACATCATTTCATTCTGTCCTCAATGTCATAAGCTGTACAATGGAGGGTGTTGGAACAAAAGAGTCTTGCAAATGTTTCTGTAAAGGGCCAGACAGTAAATGTTTTAAGCTTTGAAGGCCATACATCATCTCAACTGCATGCTCTCCTCCTCTTCCTCTTCATTCTTCTTCACAGCCCTTTAAAATGTACAAAAAAATATCTGAACTCTTATTCTATACAAAACAGAGTTACAGTTTGCTGATCCCTAGATAATCTCCAAGATTCTTTTCAAGCATAAATTGCCTTGATGAGATATGTGAGCTCCCTTGCAAAAATGCATCATTTTGCAGTAGGTTAAGTGTATTTTTAATGAAGCAAAATACACATATAGAAAAGCACACAAATCACAGGAGTATGTCTTGATGAAGTCTTACAGAGTGAATGCCCCCATGTAAGTACCACCCAGATCAGGGAATGGAATGTCACAAGCACACCAGGAGCTACTACTTTTGTGCTCAACATCATTGCCTACCCCCTTTCCCTAAGGGCAGACACTATCCTGACTTCTAACAAAATAGATTAGTTGTGTCGCTTTTGAATTTCATATAGTTCATAGTGTTGGGCTTTAATGCAACATTATGAGGTTCATCCATATTGTACCTAGCAGTAGTTTGTTTTTCATTATCCTTTAAAGGGATTTATTATTATTTTTAAAGATTTTATTTAATTATTTGAGAGGCAGAGTTAGAGAGAGAGGGAGAGACAGAAAGAGAGGTCTTCAATCCACTGGTTCACTCCCTCAATGGCCGCAACAGCTGGAGGTGGGCCGATTTGAAGCCAGGAGCCAGGAGCCTCTTCAAGGTCTCTCATGCAGGTGCAGAGGCCCACACTCAGGCCATCTTCTACTGCTTTTCCAGGCCATAGCAGAGAGCTGGATTGGAAAAGGAGCAGCCAGGACATGAACGAGCACCCATATGGGATGCTGGCACTGCAGGTAGAGGCTTAGCCTACTACAACATGGCACAAGTCCCTTAAGGAATTTAGCAATACATTGGATTCTCAGGGTCACAGTAAATACATAATAATATACTACAGAATTCTCATCACTCCTCATGTTAATATGAGTTTAACACAAGGAGAACAGATTCAATGTAACTCATAGATACAATTCTAAGAATATAATGAAACTTCCCTTTCTTCCTTCCTCCCTCTTTCCCCTAAGTCTGTCTTCATTACTGTATCATACTCTAAAATACTAATATGACCCAATTAATTTATTCATTCTCTTACTGACAGATATTTTTATTATTTTCTGTTTGGAACCACTATGGATACTGTGGCTATGAAGAGTTTTGTTTCTGTATTTGATAAATAACTATATGCATGGGCCGGTGCCGCGGCTCAATAGGCTAATCCTCCACCTAGCGGCGCTGGCACACCGGGTTCTAGTCCTGGTCGGGGCACCGGATTCTGTCCCTGTTACCCCTCTTCCAGGCCAGCTCTCTGCTGTGGCCAGGGAGTGCAGTGGAGGATGGCCCAAGTGCTTGGGCCCTGCACCCGCGTGGGAAACCAGGAGAAGCACCTGGCTCCTGCCATCAGATCAGCGTGGTGCGCTGGCCACAGCGCGCCGGCTGCGCCGGCCATTGGAGGGTGAACCAACGGCAAAAGGAAGACCTTTTTCTCTGTCTCTCTCTCTCACTGTCCACTCTGCCTGTCAAAAAAAAAAAAAAAAACTACATGCATTTCCTTTGGAAATGGAATTGCTGAGTATGGTAATATGTCTGCATAAAGCTTTTTAAAATGGGTTGGGCAGCGGGTTAAGCTGCTGCTTGCAACTCCAGTTCAAGTCCCAGTTACTCTACTTCTGATCCAGCTTGCTGCTGATTTGCCTGGGAAAGCAAAAGATGATGGCCCAAGTACTTGAGCTTTGGTCACCTATATGGGAAACCAGGATGGAGTTCCTGGTTCTGGCTTTGGCTTGACTCAAACATAACTACCGTGACCACTTGAGGAGTGAATCAGCAGATGAAAATCTCTCATTATTTTACCCTCTCTCTCTGTAGTTCTGCCTTTTGAATAAATAAATAAATAAATTTTTAAAGATAGGTTTGGTGTAAAAATTTTGAAGTTTATGCATAGCTATTTTCATAATACACATTGTCCATGAACGTTCTGGAGATCTCTCCCATACATATCCATCTACCTGCATAAACCACTTTCTCATTTGGCATGAGTTAAGCAAATAAGTTAGTAAGAAGTCTTCTCTCAATAATTTGGCACTATTTAAAAAGCATGTAGGATAAAACAGCCAAAGGATTATGTCTATATAATATTGAACATTGGGACACTTCATTCTTTCACATATCTATTCAAGAAATTTATCAGGGGGCATTTGGCACAGGAATTAAGATGCTGCTTGGGATGCCTGTATCCTATATTAGAGTAGCTGGTTTATATCCTGGTTGTATTCCTGATTCCAGCTTCCTGCTAATGTGCAAGTGAGGGGCAGCAGTGATAGTTCAAGTACTTGGGTCTCTGCCACCCATACGGGAGAACTGATTGAGTTCCAGTCGCCTAGTTTTGGCCTGGCCCAGCCTCCACTGTCAGGGGCATTTAGAGTGATTCAGGAGGTAGAAGATCTCTCTCTCTCTCTCTCTCTCTCTCTCTGTGTGTGTGTGTGTGTGTATGTGTCTGTCTCTCTGCCTTTCAAATAAAATTAAAATTAATATATAAAATTAAAAAAATATTGAACACTTATTATGAATAAGTCCTATTACTTAGTGCTGGGGAGACTGAAGTGAATGATGCAATCTTTGTTTTGTAACAACTTATAAACTGGCATATAGAAATGTAAGTAAATAAACAACTAACCATACCCTCACTGGGAAGTTCCCAAGAGAGGCATGTACAAAGTGATATGGGAACACAGACCAGGCTAGTTAAATTTGCTTACAGAAAGAGGATGGTAGTGCAGGAAAGATTTCATAGAGGAAACCATCTTTAAATTGTGGCTTCATGAGTGAGAGTGATTTCACCAATTATCTTTTACCTGGAGATCTTCAATAGCCTTCTTCCTGGCCCCTCTGATCTACCCAAGTCACCCATCTACCCACATGGCAACAATGTGGCCTGTAACACAATTAAGATTATGTTTTCTTTCATCGTGTTCTCCAACGCCATCCCAGTGAAATGTGAGTGTAATCCAATTTTTTTTTTGTTACTGTAAGATCTTGCATGATGTAGATCTTGGCTGCCACTTTCCTCATTTCATTCCAGTCCCACCCACCCCTCTGCTCCCAACCCACATTGGATTTTCTTTATGTTTGCATGTATGTGTTCTTTCTGGAGCTCACACTTACCACAAAATAAATCTTTAGAACTTCAAAATATTTATTCTTGGAAAAGAATCCAACACTATAAAATGAAATGGACTGCTTCCTGCTTTGCATTTGGGCATCCTCCTACTTGCAGTACTCTGCCCCTCTCTTCCTTAGAATCTCAATTACAAAGAATTCTTCTTTAATCATTGTAGCTAAGCACCACACTGCCACCACCATCTGTCCTCCCCTCAGCACACAAATTGTCTACTTCCTGATGGAATTTTACATTTTTTTTTGACAGGCAGAGTTAGACAGTGAGAGAGAGAGACAGAGAGAAAGGTCTTCCTTCTGTTGGTTCACTCTACTCAGTGCCAGAATCATTTTCATTTTTTTGTCTTCTACATCTACCCACTTTCTCAATGAGAATGTAAGCTTCCTGAAATCAGGGCCTCTATTTCTCTTTGCTTGTTTCCCAGGCCCTAGAACAATATTTGGGAAACAATAAATGCTCAATAACAAATCGTCTAGTGAAAGGTTGAGGTGGCTTACAGTAAGAGTTCTTAAAGACTGTTTTTTTATTCTCTAATTAAAGAATCAACTAGTTTTGTTGGTAGCAAAAGCTTTAGAGAGATAAGCACTAAAAATATGCAAACTGTTATGTAACGATCTCTTGAGTCTTTTTGGTTTAGATGACATCAGCGCACTGGAATGGTTGAGGATGCAGGGAACACATTTTCCCATGTGGATCAGTAACAATCTCAAAGTAAATCTTGGCTTTTTGATTCTGTTTTCATTGAAGTTCTTTGATTTTTGACAGCCAATTGCCCAGTCTTCCTGTAAAGCATTTTAGCACATGGCTATGATGTATTTAGGGAACTGTCAAAATGTAAATTGATGTTGTCATAGGTTTTCAGCAGTCAGTCCCCATGAAGCAGTAAAAGCAATGTTCATGGCTTAACTATCAGGAACTTCAACCAATACTTTGCTGTGTGTCTTGTAAACCTTAAAAGGTCTTTCATCAGCTTTAAATATGACTTTATGGTCTAATAACACTCCTATATAATCCCCATAGAAATCATAAATAAGGTAAGCTTCCTTTCCATCTGCTAAGATTATCACAGAGCTTTCCCATAGCACTGGTCCTTGCAAGGTTCCCAGAGCTGTTTATTATTCCCTTGTGTCCAAACCACAGTTGGAGCGGGGTCTGATGATCACCCAAACTCTGGGGTGTACGTACAATCACACTTGGAGGAGAGAACAACTTGAATATGGAATTCGGTTTAAAGAATCATTCCCAACATATACTTCCTGCTTCATTTCCTGCCAGTAATGGGAAAGGAATTTTAGATAAAGCAATTCATGAGAAGATTAAAGGAATTAAGCTATATAACGTAACCAGCAAAAAGTTCTCTAAGTTCTCAACAAATAGTGGCAATTAATGAGACATTATTATATATTTTGATCATGCTAATTAATTCCTGCTGTTAAAATCTGATTTTGTGTCTATCTATCTCCCATAAGGCAGGAGCTAAAGGTCAGAGGATTGATTTTTGCAGTAAATTGTCTGAAATGTATTAGTCACTCAGATTATGCTTGACTTAGTTTAGTAGACAGAGCACTGCCTCCCAGGTCAGTGATAAGCTGTGAAACAGTTGGGTAGCTTTGGTTGTCCTTACCAGGCCTCACTGCCTTCATTTGTAACAGGAATAGGTGGATTTTATAGTTACAAAGGCTTCTTCCAGTTCTACAAGTCTATGGATTTACTAAAGAATTACTGTTAAATTAAGAAGGATTCTTAGGAAACATTGGAGCCAAATTCCATTTCTCTTGGCCTGTCTACACACAGTGTGTTTCCATAAAGATGAGTTCTCTAAGCTGATTCCTAAGCAATGTAACTTATTTTCTTGCCTACATTTTCAGAGTTTTTCCAATCCAGAAAACATAGTGGAAAGTAGGGTAAATATGAACTAAATATTACTCTGGTCACTTTGCCTCATTCTATTGACTAATAACTTATGTATGGGGTCAGTTATCAAGTAATTAATTTAAAAAGGTTTATTTTTGGAAGATTTATTTATTTATTTGGAAAGGCAGAGTTACAGAGGGAGAAAGAGAGAGAAAGGGAGAGAGAGAGAGAGAGAGACAGAGAGAGAGAGAGTGTAACCAAGAGCCTGGAACTTCATCCAGGTCTTGCACAAGGATGCAGGGGCCGAAGCACTTGGACCATCTTCTGCTGCTTTGCTAGCACATTAGCAGAGAGATGGGCAAGAAATGGAGCAGCCAGGACTCGAACCAGTGCTCATATGGGATGCCAGCATCACAGGTAGTGGTTTAACCCACTATGCCACAATGTCGGCCCCAAAAATGATTTAATTTTTTAAAAAGTGGTTTAATTCAGTTCAGCAAATAATTATTGCACATTTACTATGTACCAGATCTAATGAGATTCTATAAAGATAAATGAGAAAAATCAAAATTTATTATTAGTACAGAATGTTATCTAGAAAATTGATACTTTTTCATAGCCAAGATGAGCAGTTTTTTTCTTTATTTCAGATAAAATTAACTAGTTGAAAAGATCTAAGTCCATCTTAGTCTGTTGGGTGCTATTATAACAGAATACCAAGACTGGTTAATTTGTAACAAACAGAAATGCATTGCTCAGTTTGAGAGATTGGAAGACCAAGCTTGAGGGGCTGGCATCTGTAGAGGGCTTTCTTTCTGAGTAATTCCTTAGTGGAGGGCAGAAAGGTGATAGAGGAGAGACAGAGAGACAGAAAGAAAGAGACAGACAGAGAAGGAGGAGGAAAAGGAGGAGAGAACTAGGGCGGCAGGGAGGAAGGAAAAGTGAAATGTGCCAAACTTCCCCTTTTATAAGGAACCTGCTCCAAGATAATGCCATTAATTCATTCATACTTCTCTCATGGCAAAATCTCCTCTCATTAGGCTCACTATCAGACACCTCCCAACATTGTTGTATTAGGGAGAAAGTTTCCAACACATGCTTTTGGGGAATACATTCAAATTATACAAAAGGCCCAATAAGTATGACACAATCTCTTGAGGAGCACAGCCAGTTATTGATTTCCAAGACAACTACATTAGACTCCTTTTAATATAGGAAGGGAAATAATTAATTTTCACTGGAATTTATATTTATTTTAGGGATAGGTTGACTTTTCCTGTTCATAGAACATCAATCAGTTCCACTATCAGAGAGCTTACAGAGTATTTGATCCAGCAACATAAGCTCTTCATAGCATCAAGTTTTCCTTCCATAGAATCCTAATTTTACACACTCCCACTCATTAGGATTATTGCCAATAGCATTTCACAACAAATTTCCTACATGAAAAATTTCCATTTAAGTCTGTTTTTCAGGAAAACCAATGTAAGGCAGATGATAAATTCAGTTTAGGTGATTTTAAGACACACAAATGCATAGCGAAACCCCAAGAATTAGACAAGATCACTCAGTGAGAGTGTGCAGAGTAGCAGGAGTACAAGAGTATATATGGACTAAATGGAATTTTAGTTGAGCCACAGAATAAAGGAAAAAGAAGTAAGAGGAACCAAGAAAGTCTTGTACAGCAGAAAGTGCTAGCAAGAAAGGGACTAAGACTTGAGGAAATTTACAGGTCATTTATGGCCATGGCAAGAGGTGCTGCAGTAGAATTGTGGAGTTAGAAATAAAAGCATGATGAGTCAGGAACAGATGGGAAGTGAGGATGTAGTGATGCTGAAAAAAATACCAGGGGATAGAGATCCAAATACAGAGAGGGCTAGATCCATGGAGTAAATGGGTAAACTAAAATTCCATTCCATAATGTGTATCCATATCTACATGTCTGTATATAAAGATAATTGAAAATGGATCTTGATGTGAATGGGATGGGAGAGGGAGTGGGTGATGGGATGGTTGTGGGGTTGAGGGAGATTATGGGGGTAAAAAGCTGCTATAGTCCAAAAGTTGTACTTTGGAAATTTGTATTTATTAAATAAAAGTTAAAAAAAAACACAACTAGTTTTTTCAGTAGTGATATGAGAGGAGACAGGAAAACAAAGTAATAAAAATATAATTGTAGAATTCTTTCATATTTAATAAAACAAGACAGGCAAATGAAGCAAAGAAAGGGTAGTAAGTGAATGAGGGGCTAAGAAAGACTTTACTATGGATGTGATATTTAAACTAATCCCTGAATGATAAGTCAACCATACAAATATTTGCAGAAGTTAAATTCTAGGCCAAGAGAAAATAATAAAAGTTAGGATCTTCAAGCAGGAATAAGCTTGGTATATTTGCAGATTTGTCAAAAGACAGTATGACTGGGAACTCTTAGCAAAAAGAAGTGTGGCAGGAGACAGGGTAGCAGAGCTGGATCAGAGCCAGTTTAACTCAGGCTAGTTAGTCATATTAAAGATGATGATAAAGCACACATTAGAATCCAAGTGTTCAGAAAGCCACAGGTCAAACACAAGAACACATCAAGCTGGACATGATGGAAAGTGGTGGGGACAATAGCAGAGAATGCTTGCTTAGCTTTCAGAGAGCAGTTGCTGATCAACCTCATCTACTTTGTTCCACTTAAGAAAATGAATCCTTGGGGTCGGCGCTGTGGCACAATAGGTTAATCCTCTACCTGCAGTGCTGGCATCCCATATGGATGCTGGCTTGAGACCTGGCTGCTCATCTTCCAATCCAACTCTCTGCTATGGCCCAGGAAAAGAGTGGAAGATGGTCCAAGTGCTCAGGCTCCTGCATTCACGTGGGAGACCTGGAGGAAGCTTCTGGCCCTTTCCTTCAAATCAGCCCAGCTCTGGCCATTTCAGCCATTTGAGTAGTGAACCAGTGGATGGAAGACCTTTCTCTGTTTCTCGCTGTCACTGTAACTCTACCTCTCAAATAAATAAATAAAATCTTTTAAAAAATGAACCCAATTTCCCAACCTCCAAATTTCAAGAAATGTAGATATCTGGACTCTTAAAATCTTCTAATTTCTAAATAATTTCATTAAATTCCAATCTTCCTTTTTAAATAATGTAGTTAAGAACATTGTACTGGTCAAATAGCAAATTTGAGACCAGACTTAGACTATATGTTTCCAGTTTGCAGCTCTTGAATTTCAACAGTGCTCTTCTAAAGTTATTTGAAAAGAGAAAAAAGGATGGAAGCAGCTAAGAAAATGATGAGGAGCTGTATTAGTTGGAGTTTTCCAGAAAAACATAACCAGCATAACCATTAGGATATATGTGTGTGTGTGTGTATATATATATATATATATATTCACATATATATAGCACCACAGCCTTGGTACACCACACAATTAACTATCACAGGGGCTGTGGGAAATTTAGAATGAAACATTAAAGCATATTGCTACTCTGAGAAGAATACATTCTTTTTTTTTAAATTTTTTTTATTTGACAGATAAAATTAGACAGTGAGAGAGAGAGACAGAGGAAAAGGTCTTCCTTCCGTTGGTTCACTCCCCAAATGGCCGCTATGGCTGGCGCTGAGCCAATCCGAAGCCAAGAGCCAGGTGCTTCTTCCTGGTCTCCCATGTGGGTACAGGGGCCCAAGCACTTGGGCCATCCTCCACTGCCCTCCCAGGCTGCAGCAGAGAACTGGACTGGAAGAAGAGCAACAGGGACTAGAACCTGGCGCCCATATGGAATACCGGGTGCCGCAGGTGGAGGGTTAGCCAAGTGAGCCATGGCTCTGGCCCCGAGAAGAATCCATTTGTAAAGAGGAAAGGGAGAAACAGGAAGGAAAGGCTACACAAATTGAATGAATGAGGCTTCAGAATGAGCAGGAAGGAATAGGGCTGAGATGGTGTGGAAAGACTGCTTTCCCCATCCTCTAGAACAGGGGTTGAAAAACTGCTGAAAGGCAAAATCAGCTCATTACCTGGGATTGTACAAATCCTACAGCTAAGAATGGTCATTAACTTTTTAAATGATTGAAACTAATGGAAAACAAATATCATTTTGTGGTGAAAGAGGGTTATGTGAACTTCAAATTTCACTATTCATGAATTAGTGTTTTGTCAGCACACAGCCAGGCCTATTGTTTCATGTACTGTCATTGGCTCCCTTCTTTATACAGTGACAGCATTGAAATAGAACACTATGAAACATAAGCAGTTTACTATATGGTCCTTTACAGAAAAACTTTGCCCACAATGAAGGGTATGGTCACAGGCATGTTGCTACTGTGCCGAGTAGGCATGAATTGGCAGCACAGGTATCCAGGTTAGGCTGCAAGAACTGAACTGCTGAGACTCTCACTTAGCTTGGTAAAAAGCGGACCCCCACAAGCACTATGGGCAGCATTGAGTCCCTAGGAGACATAGCAACATTAGTGATAGAGGCTTCATTTGCGGGAAGATGTGGGAAGTCTCTCATGTGCTCTTGCTCAGAAAGAAGCCTCAAAAAAGGAGGGAAGTCAAATTCACACCTGTTCTTTTTAGTTATTTCTAAATCATACTGGGGAAAAAAAAGTCAGAAAAAGCAGGGTGGGAGAAGGCTATGACCTAATCTCTTGGTGGACATCATGCAGATAGTATCTCTCAAAGTGTTGCCTGAAGACTAGACATCAGTCTTCCAGACACGCTTCCAAACCTAAGAGAAGCTACTTAGGAAGGAAGAAGTTTATTTTGGTTGATGGTTTCAGAGGCTTGCAGTACAAGTTTCGGTGGGCCCCATGAGTTCAGCCATCTGTAGAGGCCAGACAATACCAACAGTGGAGAGAATGTGGAGGGAGGATCATATGATGAGACAGGAAGGTGTTAAATAACAAGGGCTCCACCTACATGAATAGGTTAAGGGATTTCAGAAATGGGTTTCCTCTTCTCTACTACCTTGTAAGGACAGAGACTTCATCCCTTTTTGCTTTTCCACCTTCCACCATGTGAAGACAGAGCAAGAAGTTCCCACTAGATGTTGCTGGCTTAATGTTTGACCTCCCAGCATGCAGAACTACGAGAAATAAATGTAAACTCATTATAACTTACCCAGTGTTAGGTGTTCTGTTATAGTAGCACAGCTCCCCAAAAGTATTCATCTTCTATTGCCTACCCAACCTTCTCACATGGCAGAAATAAGTTCCAATTACTCTATAACTGCCAGAATTCTGAGATAACTACCAGCTACTGAGATGATGTAGAAAAGAATAATATGGTTATTTCTGTTTCTGAATGAATTGTTACTATAATGTATAAGAAGAAAATTATATGATAATACTCCTATAAATTGCTTAGAATTGAGGGATGATTTCATGATCAAATAAAGTCCTGCAGCCTACTGTATTTCTTTCGGACAAAGTGTGTGAGGTGTGTATAAAGCTAATAGTGAAGACTTTGAACTCTTCAAAGGGGAATTGGTGAATAAATACTTCAATCTTCAACTTCACTGTAATTAGCAATTTCTAGTCAATGAAGACTAGATTTGCTCTATTAGGCAGACAGTTGTTTTTAGTGAATCATACAAATAGGAAGTGATAGAAACTAGGAAATTGGCAAAGATGGAGGGAAGGAGGAAGATGAGGATGAGGAGGACGATGGCCTACACTGATTGACAGGCAAAAAGAATTTAAAACTGACCATCTTAATTTGATGGGCACGAGTAAGTAGGACTTCTTGATTGCATGACACTGTTTGGATTTGATTTTGCTGGGCAGTAGTTCTCTAAAAATCCTGGGACAAAGTCAACATACAAAGGCACATATAAGATGAGTTCTATGGGCTGAGATTACAAAGAAGCAATTAAAGTTTGGATAGCTGGATACATTGGGTTAACCATGTTTGTCTTATTTATATTGGATCTCAATTCAGTGAAGGAGGAGGAGGAAAGGAGAAAAAATGGATGGAGAGGGGAGAGGAGGTAAAAAGAGGAGGAAGAAGAAAATTCCCTTTTCCTTGGATGGCCAGAAAATTAACAAGCGATAATAATAAGTATGCTCTACCATTGGTTTCAGACACTGTGCTAAGAGCTTTATATACATTGTCCTATTTATTTCTATCACACTTCTGTGAGGTCAGTGCTATTTTTATACCCAGTTTTTTCAGGTAATGTATCAGAGGTTTAGAGAATTTAAGAAAGTTGTTCAAGTTCATACTGGCTAATAATAAAAGAACTTTATTTCAAACTTAGGTCTGTCTAATTCCAGAGCTTCCTCCTTAAATCCCTGGACCAGATGATTATTGGAACATCTTCAAGATTCTCTAAAATCTCCAACAGAGTTAACATGAATCTTTGGACCCTTAAATCCTCTCCTGCAATTTCCCTTTCAATAACATACAGAAAAATCATAGGTGCATTGTGTTCCATTAGCCAGAAGTGATTGGTACCTCTTTGTATCTATAGAGGGTCTTTACAATTCAGTATTGAGCATCTCCCAAGTTTTTGAGGGAATATAAAAGTACACAGTCTCTGCTTTTATGAATGTCACATAGTATTTAGAAGATTAAAAGATTAATTCCACAAGCAAGGAAGTGGACAACAATACAAAAAAGTTGTGTAATCAACAACTGAATTAAAGTTATAAATGTCTGGATTAGTTCATACATTGGTACAATGGTCTGTTTTAAACACAAAGACATCCTCATCAAAATACAAGAGGAGAAAGACAAGAAGACATAGCTAAACTATTAAAAAACAAGACTAACATTCCAGTGAGCTTGAAATGGAGCACAACAGTAAGCAACAGCCACAATGGGCTCTGAGTCTAGCTAACAATGGAAAGCAGTTTGGCTTTTCTGGGCTAACGGGGAACAAAAGATCCATGAGAAATGAGAAGATAGAATTAGGCTTCCACCAATAAGAACTATTTGAAAAAAGTTTATTGACAACTGCTGCTTACTGTTGTAAGCTTGTAGAACATTGAGGTCCAAGGCAAGAAGGAAAGCGTGGATACAGCTTTACTACCAGAAACAAGAAAGGACATCCAAATTTGGTGACTGGATAGACAAAGCCTCCAAAATGCCACTGCATAAAACCTTACACTGTCACTAGGAGACCTGTTTCTCTAAGTTGGGGACAGATTAAGGCCATTGATAAGGATGCTTGGAGAGAGAGAGAGAGAAAGACAAATCATTCAAAATACTTAATGGTGTGCAACAGAGCTGAGGATAACACCTTAGACTGACCTACTTACTGTCTATTCCTAACCTTACTCTACTATTGAAATTTATAAAAGAAACATTCACTACCCTAGATTGCCCGGTAGCAATGGAAGGCTATGTGACACCTTCCTGGACAAGGCAATAAAAGCAAAAATTCCTGGCAAAAACACTTGTTTCTCCTGAAAAATAAAAAAGAGAAAGGAAAAAGAAAAGAAAAAAAGACAAAGCCTTACTGAAAGTCCCTTTGACCTTCACTTCTTTTTATGCTTGGGATTCATGTCTCCAGCCTGCAGCCACACCCATTCTGTGAAGCTGAGATAAAGGGTTAAGGAGTACAAAGACGTGAGGGATCTGGAACATCGGTGGCTGCTATGGTTTGGATGTGAGTTGAGTGTGTCCCCCAGGAGTTCTCGTGCTGCAAGCTTGATCTCCAGTGTGGAGGTGTTGGTCTGTGGAGGTGTTGATCCCCACTGTGGAGGTGTGTAGTAGTAGCAGAGGTCACAAGACTGAGCCCTCCCTCTCTGGCTTTCTTTTTGCAAAGGATCTGTCTCTCTCACTTGAGCTTCTGCCACTGTGGTGCCATCTACCATGAGGAGATAAAACCAAGAAGCTCCTCACAAGAGCTAATCAGTCACATGCTGTTTGGATTTTCAACCTCTGAAACTTGAGCTAGAGAGACCTCTTATCATTACTAATTACCCAGCCTCAGGTATTTTGCTCTAGTAATAAAAAACAGACGGCTACAGTGATATTCTTAAGTAGTTGCACAGCTTTATACTGTCTACTTTGAAACCTCTTGTACAAAGTAAAAGTTCTTGTTGGTGGAAGTTAGGATTTTGAGGTTTTATGTTTAACTGAAGAATATTCATATCATCTCCAACAAAAACAAGAACTAACGGAATTACCTATTTAAATACAAATTGATTCAAGAAAAAATAATTTTGTAAATAAATTCTGACAAAGGCTTTAGAAAGTGTAAGAAGATAAAGAATGCTATCTTTAAAAACAATAGGAAATTATTACATGAAATGAACATAAATGAGATGAGACGATTGGATATGAAAAGTAAAAATTGAAATTGAAACTTTAAAAATTATTATGCTAAAATATTTTAATTATTTAAATAAAATATTCAATAAATAAGAAGAAAAACAGATTCAACAGAGTTAAAAAGAGGAATCAGTGAATACAGGACAGAACAAAAATTCCCACATTAATCCAACTTAGAAAAACAAGGAGCTTTGGGGTTTTTGTTTTGCATTGTTTTTAATAAAAGAGTAGTTAAAAGGCAGGGGGCCAGAGGTGGAAATGCTCCAAAAACTTCTAAAAGGAATTCTGGAATCAGAGAAAGGAACAATAGCAGAAAAGAATGTTCAAAAGTTAATAGTTGACCGTTTTCCAGAATAGAAAAAAAGAATGGACCCCTGACTCAAAAGTGTATGTCAAAAGGATATTAAGATAAATGTAATTAAAATGTTCAAAGAGATAAAGGAAAGGAGGAAAATCATAAAACAGAACTGTGGTTTTAAAAAAATCAAATTTGGGGGCCGGCACTGTGGCTCACTTGGTTAATCCTCCACCTGTGGCGCCCGGCATCCCATATGGGCACCGGGTTCTAGTCCCGGTTGCTCCTCTTCCAGTCCAGCTCTCTGCTGTGGCCCGGGAGTACAGTGGAGGATGGCCCAAGTGTTTGGGCCCCTTCACCCACACGGGAGACCAGGAAGAAGCAGCTGGCTCCTGGCTTCAGATTGCTGCAGCACCAGCCAGAGCAGCCATTTGGGGAGTGAACCAATGGAAGGAAGACCTTTCTCTCTGTCTCTCTCTCTCTCACTGTCTATAATTCTACCTGTCAAATAAAAAAAAAATCAAATTTGAAAAAGAACCAAAAGAAAAGTTTTTCCCTTTTAAATAGACTTAATTTTGTAGAGCAGTTTTAGGTTCCCAATAACAGGGAGCAGAGGGGTCAAGATTTCCCATGTATCCCCTGCTCATACAATTTCCCCCATTATCTATGTCTTCATGAGGGTAGTTCACTTGTTACACTCTATGAACCCACAATGGCACAGAATTATCATTCCAGATCCATAGCTTACATCATGGTTGACTCTGTTCTGCACATTCTGTGGGTCTTGACAAGTGCATAATGACATATATCCACCATCACAGTACCATGAAGAATAATTTCAGTGCCCAAAACATCCTGTGCTTCATCCTCCCTCCCAGCCCATGGCAACTGCTAGTCATTTTTCTGTCTCCATAGTTTTACTCTGTACAGAATGACAATCTAGTTGGAATCATATGACAGTGCTTAGCCTTCAAATTGATTTCTTTCTATTCATAATATACATTTGAGATACCTCCATGTCTTTTCATGGATTAATGTCATTCTAGTGCTAGATAATATTCTGTTGATGGAATGTATCACATTTAATTTATACATTCACCTATTATTGGTTGCTTCCAAGTTGTGGGAATTCTTAATAAAGCTTCTATAAACATCTATATGCAAGTTTTTTGTGGATATATGTTTTCAACTTACTTGAGTAAATATCAAAAAATGCATTTTCTGGATCATGTAGTCAACTATGATTAATATTGTGGAAAAAAAACCTGCGCAAGTGTCTTTCAAAGTGGCTACATCATTTTGCAATCCCATCAGCAGTGAATATGAGTGCATGTTATTCCACAGCTTTCTCAGCATTTGGTATTATTAGTGTTCTGGATTTTGGCATTTCTAATATGTAATGGCTTTTTTTAAGATTTTATTTTATTTATTTGAAAGACAGAGTTACAGAGAAAGGTAGAGCCAGAGAGGTTTCCCATCTGCTGGTTCATTCCCCAAATGACTGCAATGGCTAGAGCTGAGCTGAAGCCAGGAGCCAGGAGCTTCCTCTGGTCTCTCACATGGGCGTAAGGGACCAAGGACTTTTTGGGCCATCTTCTACTGCTTTACCAGGCCATAGCAGAGAGCTGGATCGGAAGTAGAGCAGCCAGGACTCGAACAGGTGCCCACATGGGATGCAGGTGCTGCAGGCTGGGGCTTTAACCTGCTGCACTACAGTGCTGGCCCCTATAATGGCTTTTTATTACTGAATTTCCATAATAGCATCTGAGGTTGAATACTTGTATGCTTATTTGTCATTTGTACAAAGGTACTTCAAAAATCCCATGGAAAGTTGAATTTAAAAACAAGTTCATCTTGGTACAAAAAGAATGAAAAACATAATTTTTTTCATAATATATATTTTTCATGAACTTTTTTTTTGACAGGCAGAGTGGACAGTGAGAGAAAGAGAGACAGAGAGAAAGGTCTTCCTTTACTATTGGTTCACCCTCCAATGGCCGCTGCGGCTGGCATGCTGTGGCCGGTGCACTGCGCTGATCCGAAGCCAGGAGCCAGGTGCTTCTCCTGGTCTCCCATGGGGTGCAGGGCCCAAGCACTTGGGCCATCCTCCACTGCACTCCCGGGCCATAGCAGAGAACTGGACTGGAAGAAGGGCAACAGGGACAGAATCCAGCGCCAGCGCCCCGACCGGGACTAGAACCCCGGGGTGCCAAAGCCGCAGATGGAGGATTAGCCTATTGAGCCATGGCGCCACTCTCATGAACTTTTTTTTTAACACCTTTTATATGTGAATCTTCTTTGATGAGATATGTGTTCAGGTTTTTGCCCATTTTAAGATCAGATTGCTGATTTTCTTATTGAATTTTAAGTATTTCTTTGTATGTCTTAGATGATATTTCTTTATATATACGCTTTATATATATGCTTTCTGCAAATGTTTCCTCCCAGTCTATGGTGGCTCAAGTACTTGGGACCCTGCCACCCACATGGGAGACTGGGATTGAATTCCTGGCTTCTGGTTTTGGCCCGGCCCAGCCCCAGCTGTTACAGGCATTTAGGGAATGAACCAGAGGGCAGAAAATCTGTCTGTTCTTCTCTGTCCCCCGGCCTTTCAAATAAAATGAAATTACATAAATAAAAATTTTAAAATAAATTTCTAAACTAGAAATATTATTAAAACTTTTAAAAGCATACAAACAGAGATGGTAAAACAATAATAAAGACTCTATAACCAAGAGTATGGAATTTTAGCAAGAAACAGGCACAGGGACAGAGACAGAGAATTTAAAATGGTTTACTCACTTGAGATTGTTCCAGGAAAGATTATCTTACAACAATGTGCTCAGATGGAGACAGAACACTGCAAACAAGGGACGCTGCAAGAACCCAGTTTTGCGTCAGATTTTTGAAACTATAGCATGTGAAGATGTATGGTTCTTGAACAGAAAGTGTTTTGCACTCCCTTCTTTCAACATCCTGCTCACTCCCCTGATCTTTACATAAAGCCATGGCAAATTGCTTCTCAGAGGCAATTTCTCTAGGAAGCTCTGTCTTCATAGCTTCCTTTTCTCATCACAAGTAAATTAAGTTTCCTCTGAACAATTCCTATTCTAGGCTAATTATTTGGTAACATCCCAACTGAGTAGACTCCTTATATCTGCTAAAAACACAGTAGACACAGCTGGAAGAGTGCTGAGAAAATTGGAAGATGGTTATGAGTAAAACACCCAGAGTTGGAAAATACGTGTGATTAAAATGCATAGAACAAAGGACTGAGAAGCTCAAACAACTAACAAGAGCTCAATGAAAACTGGGAATATAGGCCAGAGGTGACCATAAAAGTAGTAGTGGCTAAGACTTTATGGGAATTGGATAGAAACATAAAATAAAATACCCATCTCAACACATCATAGGTACCTTCACAGTGTCAAAGACAAAAAAAAATACATTAAGGGATAACAAAATCAAAAGACAGATTTTCTACAGATCAATGAGTTCTATCATTAGGCCTATAGAAAATTTCTCATTAGCACTACAATTTTTTAGAAAACGTTGGAACAATGTCTTTTCAATGATGAGAGAAATGATCCATGTTTATAGAACTCTATATTTAGTCAAACTATCATTCAAGAGAATAGGTAAAAATAAATACATTTTAATACACAAAAACAAAAAATTGTTATTCAACTACCTTAACAGAGCTAAAGACTGTAATGTACTATGACACTGATCCAAATAAAAAGCAGAGAACTGAGACACAATGGGAAAGTGAAAGAAAGATGGACCTCAAAAAATGATATGTTATTACTTTGAGCAATGATGAGAGTAGGAGAATAATGTAAAAAACCTAATGAAAATATTTTCTTCCAAATGAATTTTTTTCAAAAACTGTTTTTTAATTAAATTATATTCCTAATAAAAGTAAATGTCATCTTCATAATATTCAAGCTCCTATATAAACAAATTATTTTTAACTTACTATATCATTTTTTTTTTGACAGGCAGAGTTAGACAGTCAGAGAGACAGAGAGAAAGGTCTTCCTTCCGTTGGTTCACCCCCCAAATGGCTGCAACGGCCAGAGTTGCGCCGATCCAAAGCCAGGAGCCAGGTGCTTCCTCCTGGTCTCCCATGCGGGTGCAGGGCCCAAGCACTTGGGCCATGAAAACTGGGAACATAGGCCAGAGGTGACCATAAAAGTAGTAATGGCTAAGACCTTATGGGAATTGGAAGAAAACAAAATAAAATACCCATCTCAACACATCATAGGTACCTTCACAGTGTCAAAGACAAAAAAAAAAAAAAAAATACTGCCTCCACTGCCTTCCCGGGCCACAGCAGAGAGCTGGATTGGAAGAGGAGCAACCAGAACAGAATCCAGTGCCCCAACCAGGACTAGAACCCAGGGTGCCTGCACCACAGGCGGAGGATTAGCCTAGTGAGCCGCGGCACTGGCAACTTACTATTATCTTGCCAGTGAGCTATTTGGTTTTTACCAATGTCATACTATTTTGATTTTCCTTATGTAGCTCTATGATTTTAAAAATGTATTTGAAGAATTTTAGCATTTTCTAAAATTTGCCTAGTGACTTTAATATTTCATGCTATAAAGCAGGGTCAACACACTTTTCCTATAAAAAGCCAGATAGTAAATATTTTCTACTTCAGTGGAATTTAGTTTTTCCTCAACTGCTAACCTTGTCATTGTAGCGTGAAAGAAGTTGTAAACAAGATATAATGAATGAACATGGCTGGGTTCCAATGGAGCTTTATTTATAAAACAGGAAGCAGGCTAGATTTGGCTCCTGGATAGTTTGCCAATTCCTCCCCTAAATCATTTATTACTTCCAATTTGTTTCCAATAGTAACCCAACTTTTCCATATATTCATTCTGGGTTCTGTCTTTGGAATTGGTTACTTTAATTGTCTAAGTGTCAGTTTCCCACGTCATTTTGGATATCCCACCACTGTAATCCCATCATATGACTTTGGAAGTCTGTGTATGAAACTTATCTAGCTGAGGATAAGGATAATCCCTCCCTCAACTTTATGACACTGATCTAACAGAGGGTTTATCATGGAATAGATATTCAATGAATACTGTTAGAAGGTGGAAAGTGAGGAATCTGGAATGCATTCTAACCATTTCTGCTAGATACTTTGAAACATATTTGCTCAGATTTAAGCTGATGACAAAATGGAGAGACATATAAAAAGATAATTATAATATATAGAAATAATGGCTGATCTTGAGTTAACAGCTCTAGGGACGCTTATGATTGAGATCAGATAAAAAGTCTTTTTTGTTTTGTTTTGTTTTTAACAGGCAGAGTGGACAGTGAGAGAGAGAGAGAGACAGAGAGAAAGGTCTTCCTTTTGCCGTTGGTTCACCCTCCAATGGCCGCCGTGGCCAGTGCGCTGCGGCCGGCGCATCGCGCTGATCTGAAGGCAGGAGCCAGGTGCTTCTGGTCTCCCATGGGGTGCAGGGCCCAAGCACTTGGGCCATCCTCCACTGCACTCCCTGGCCACAGCAGAGAGCTGGCCTGGAAGAGGGGCAACCGGGACAGAATCCGGCGCCCCAACCGGGACTAGAACCCGGTGTGCCAGCGCCGCTAGGTGGAGGATTAGCCTATTGAGCTGTGGTGCCGGCCAAAAGTCTTATATAAGTAGAAATATCAAGGATGGACAGGAATTATCCAGGGAAAGAGCAAAAGGAGAAATGAGAATGCTCCATAAAAATACGACACATGCATAAAGGCTTAGCGGCAAGAGAGAACATGGATGAACTTGCAGTAGTTTATTGTGGCTGGAGCTGGGGTGAGTGGTAAAATGGAGAGGGGTGCAGTCTGTAGATGAGATAACAGACTCAAATGACATGAATGGTAGGAAGCAACCTGTGTCTAGAAAATCTAGGTTGTGGGCACACTCCTTTATCTAACAGATTTTCCAGGCTGAGCAAGCACGGCTCTGGCTAAAGTAAAGGGAAGGGATATTATCTAAGCAAACAAAGATACTGGAGTCTCAGCAAATTGTCATGAGCATGAAGTTGGGAAATGGGAAGAAGCGTTGGTGTGCGGCGCCAGAGAAGGAACAGCCAGTTGGCCAGTTGCAACATCTGCTTGCAACTGTAATGGGAACAAAGGGAGGAGGAAGACACAGCCAGGAGCTCTCCTTCCAAACAGTCGTCAGTTTGGGATTCTCTTGTTCCTGCTTGTACTTTTCTGATCAAACACACGGCAGCAACACGATGTGCTCTCTGGGGCAGAGAAAAGTTTTAGCAATTGAGGGTCTGGGAGGTGGGGTGGGGTGTGAATGGGAACATCTGCTCTGTGAAGCCACTTGAAAAGTAATCTTCTAATCGTTCGGGGAAAACATCTGGGCTGCACAGCCCAGACCACCAGTGGTGCGGTAAGTAGAGAAAGATTGGGGGACTTGATGGGGAAGGAGGCAGAATGGATCCAGACTGAGCTCTAAGCAAGGGAGGAATCACATGGGCTTGGGAGGGTGGTGGAGTCCCTTTGCAGAGATCATACACTTGGGGACCGTCTCACGCAAGGACCAAAGGAAGAAGGGATTTTCACCCATTGAGTTCTGTGGAAAAGCTCACTAGTTTCATACCACTTAAAAAGCCATTCCCAACACAAAGTGATGAGTAGCTACCATGATAAGGTATGGAAAAAAGTTCCTAGGAGCCTTACTCACTTTTAGGAATGTGTGTGTGTGTGTGTGTGTGTGTGTGTGAACAGGGAAGAAAAGAGCCTCAAAAATTCTTGATATGAGCAGGTAGGGTTTCTCAAATGTGAAGTTTTTTGTGCTTTATCTTTTATCTCCAGTCAACTCTTAATCTGAAAATATTTCATTTGATTTACTAAAGGTAGAGTAGAACATTATAGGTTATCTTCAGTTGATCTACCAATAAGTGTTTGAGTTCCCTTCCTTTTTTTGAGACCATGCAAGACTCTGAAGCAAATTAAATAAAACAGCTCTTAGTAATTAGACATCATATAGAGTTTTGCAATTCTCAAAGATCAAGGAGTTGAGGGAAATGGCATATAGAGGCGTACAATTCCATTCAAGAATCACGTAACTTGTAAGGGACAGATCCTAGTTTGAACCAGGCTTTCTGACTTTAATTTTAATATTCTTTCTATAATCCCATGATTTCTGGGAAGGTAAGGTGGCCCAGTGAGGGTTTGTTGAGGAGAAAGTACAAAGTCAAGTCTAAAACAGTGTTTTCTTCAAACCACATGACTATTCAATGCTGCAAAAAGAGAGGGGCTGGTAGGAAAATAAGAAGGAAGGAAGGATTATTCTCTGGGAAAGGAATCTAGATTAAGTGGTGCAGGACTAGCCCTTCCTATACATGAAAAAGTGTTGGCTCATATCCATTGTTGTGCTCCAACATCTCATTTCTAAAATTCCAAGGTGGAACAGGGCACCTCTATATGGCTGGGACCCAACCTAGTTGTAAGAAGTAATGAATGCAAATTAAATAAATAAAAATCTGGGACTAGTGATGGGATATAGACACAATTACTAGTATACTAAAATCATCAGGTTCAGCTAGTGTGTTAAGTTTGCTGCATCATCCAAACAATCCTCTAAGGTGGCGTCTCTCCCTCATTTTAATGGAAAAGGAAACTGGCTCAAAGAGATCACACATCTCGTGAGTAGAAAGAGAAAGCTAGAAGAGATCTCCAGCCTACTGTGTCACAGTTGCTTTGTATGATTAGAATAGTGTTAGCGAAGATTTTTCCAGAGAAACAGAACCAAAAGAACAGAACTAATAGATTATAACTAGCTAGATAAGAGGGGATTTATCGGGGGGGTTATTCCTGATGCAATTTTAGAGGCAAAGAAGTCCCATGACAGGCTGTCTGTAGGCCAGAGACCCTAGGATGCAATCAGCATCACTCAGTCCAAATCCAAAGGCCTGTAAAGCTGGTGGGACCCTGGTATAAGTCCTGGAGTCCAAAGGCTGGAGAAGCTGGAGTTGTGATATGCAACAGCAGGAGCGTAAGAGTATTCTAGCTCCAGAAGAGAGAAGGAAGAATTTGCCTTTCCTCTGTTTTGGTCCCCCTGAGGCCCCAGTAGATTGGATGGTGCCCACTCACATTGAGAGTGAATTTTCCCCACTTAGTTCATTCAGAGTCACACATCAATATCCTCTGGAAACACCCTTAGAGACATACTAAAAACAATGCTTTCAGGTACCTTAATCCACCCACATTGATACCTAAAATTAACCACCATAGGTCGGCCCTAATGGAGCTCACTGATTATGGTTCAGTATTACTTATAGGCCCAAGTAATATTTTATTAACTTACCCACACGTTACCCTTGTTTGTCTACCCAACACTTTGTATGGGACAGATCAAGTTAAAATCGATCAACAAAAAGCAACAGAAGAAAACATATACCATAGTTATCCTGTTATATATCTGGACTCTGCTGGGCATTGCTCTGCTCATTGTAGCTAGTGGTACAGACTTGTTGGGAATAGATTAATCCAAAATATGAACCATCACCTGGGAAGACTGAAGGTTGGAAGACAGAGTCAACTATAGGAGCTTCCAGGAAGTTCAGGCCCATGTGCAGAACAGCATTCTAAAGGAATGGGAACAGACAGCAGGTGGTGCAATCGGTAAAGTGATGGGCATTAGAGAGGTCCAAGGTAAAGCACAACATGTCCTGATCCACAGAGGGACCAAACTGAAAGGGAATGTGAGGAACAAGCAGCCTGCATACTTGAATTTGCTTGACTAAAGAATGGGACTTCTGCCTAGGCACGCATGGCTTCAAATGAGACCCATTTGGAACAGGGAGGGAGAAGAATTAGCAGAATGTAAGAGCAGGCTATGCCAGGAAACCCAGGCAAATAGGCAGAGGCAGCTGGCACCTGGGGAGCAGAAGCCCACTCACTAGAGATGAGGATTCTAGTTTTTAGGAGGGAGATGGCAAAATAACACAATGCCTGCAGCAGTGGAAAGATTAATAAGCAGAGGCTCACACTCAGGAATTAGGCAGAAATTCTAACCCCAAGAGGATAATGCAAGCATGATTCTTTATGTGAATTGAACCCATTTCTAGAAACCTGTTAGAAAGCAAATAAGGGAGCCTGCAGGCCCTTATTTTGAAAGAATAATAATTATTCATATTATAAATTCATAGCCGTACCTTAAACCCTGAATAACCTCCTGAAATGTTGCCAACCAGTCACATTACACTCCATTAAGGATTTCTGTATAAGAAAATGCAACAGTACTTTAATAATTGTTCTATTTGCTTATGTGTAGAAAAAACTGTGTTGATGAGGACAAAATGGTGGTAAACACGTGTTTTTTACAGAGTCATCTCTCTCAATCTGTGTTAAAGCTTCCAGCCTTTCTTCCAGTGAAGGGACTTTGCAAAACAGCTCAGACACCCAACTTTCTCTGCTGGTTTTATATCATCTCTTAATATGGGGAAAATGGCTGTGATGAGGCATACCATGTTTAAGTAATGAGATGCAATTTTATTTGAAGAGCCAAGATACAACTAAAGTTCATTGTGCATGCTCTCCCACCTATATTCATGTCTAATTTAAACAGTTTTCTTCACCTACCCATGCTGATGTGATGTGTTAGGGGATTTGAGCTTTGGGAAAATATTTGAGCAATAAGAGTTCAGTTAGTAAGAATTTCTGTAAAAAGGACAATAATAATACATAAAACCAAAATATAAATCTTGTGTCCTTTGTATGTACTAGGCATATTTTTTTAAAAAAGGAAAATTCTGTCATCATGCATTAGGTAAAGCTTAGTGAATTTGTAAAGTAAGGAATTGTTTTATTTCAAAGTCAAAATGAACCTTTTCAGTCAAAAGGAACTCCTGAATTCAAGAGTCAACCTCCACATAATCCAAACTTGAGTGGAGATAGTGATTGTTGTATGGGTGATTGCTGTGAAGGAGATATATAATTGCCTCCATTTTACAGATGAGAAAACATGGGTTTAATGACGAATCAACAGCAGAGACTAGACTTGAAACAAGATATTTTTTTTGTCAGGCCCCAAGTCTTGGGCACTGAATGACAAACACCACTACATAGCTCTAAGTCCAGTTAGTTAATAAGCATTTGATGCCTAGGAAAATGCTGCTTAAACTTGACAGATGGGAAGCATCTTTGTTAACAGGGATTGGCAAACTTTTGAATGAAGGGACAAATAGCAAAGACCTCAGACTTTGCGGTTTGTTCATACCTTACTACAACTTCTCCATCTTGGTAGCCTGCTGACGTATTAGAGCCATATGCAATACATGAACAAATGGGCATGGCTGAGTTCCAATAAAACTTACAAAAGCAGGTAGGAATTTGGATTTGATCTATGGACCATACTTTTTTGACTTCTCTTTCATGGGAAAAATTTTGTATGATACCTGTGGACTTGACCACAATGGACCTGCATTCTTAAAATCCTGGATCAAGAAAACTCTTAATTCCATAAACTTTCTTTTGATTTTTCACTGATAAGGTCATGTCTTCCTTCATAAATGGTAAAGTACTATTCCTCCAAGTCTATTCTTTTTTTTAAAGATATATTTTATGTATTTGAAAGGCAGAGTGACATAGAGAGGAATAGAGAAAGAGATCCTCCATCAGCTGGTTCACCCCAGCTGGGCCAGTCCAAAACCAAGATCCAGGAATTGCACCCAGGTCTCCCATGTGGATGGCAAGGGCCCAAGTAATTGGGTCATCTTTGGCTTTTCCAGGTGCATTAGCAGGGTGCTGGACCAGAAGCAGAGCAACCAGGGCTTGAACCAGCATTCTAATATGGGATACCAGCATTGCAGGTATAACTTAATCTGCTGCACCAAAATGCCAGCCCCTCCAAGTTTATTCTTAAATGCAAAGAGCAACTACAAATTTAAAATGTGTGAGTGTGTATGTGTGTTGTGTGTGTATGTACATTATTTAATAGAACCTTTAAATTTCTGGCTTTGAAGGTCAAAACCAAAGATGTGCCCTCAATATATTGCTAAAGAGTTCTTCACTCCCCTAGCCTGCTGCCCCAAAACATGAAACAAGAACACCACTTCGGTTTTGAAATGTTTCTGACTTAGACTGGCCTAGCCCCCCTCTTATCAAGCTTAACATTTCTGAGGTGCCCAGCACCCTGGAAATCAGGCACTCAGAAAAGGCTATTATATTCCTTCTCTTTTCTGCCCAAGAAAATGTGTATCTACTATGAGTAGATGTACAGCAATGAGATTTCTACATATAGGTAGAGACATGCATATTATTTCTCATCTGCAAGTTCAAAGCTGCTTCTGTAGAAGCAACAAAAACACAAAGATGGCACAGACAATAATGAAAAATGATTGCCCTGTTCACTTCCTCTGAAATCCCAGGGTCACGGTTGATGCCAAGTCTTGATGTTCCTGGTCAAAGAAAAATTCATTGAAATGTTACATTCATCCATTCCCTAGCCTGTTTACTGAGTACCTCTTTTGTGCCATGCATGCTATAGATGCTAGATATATAAAATAATACATGGTGGGGCCTGCACCGTGGCTCACTTGGCTAATCCTCCGCCTGTGGTGCGGGCATCCCATATGGGCGCCAGATTCTGTCCTGGTTGCTCCTCTTCCAGTCCAGCTCTCTGCTGTGGCCCGGGAGGGCAGTGGAGGATGGCCCAAGTGCTTGGGCCCCTGAACCTGCGTGGGAGACTTGGCTCCTGGCTTAAGATCAGCGCAGTGCCGGCCGCATTGGCCATTTGGGGGGTGAATCAACAGAAGGAAGACCTTTCTCTCTGTCTCTCTCTCACAACTGTCTAACTCTGCCTGTCAAAAAAATTAAAAATTAAAAAATAAAACAATAAATGGGGCACAGTCAAAATCCTTAAGGAATTCTCAGTTCAGTGGGAATAATAGCCAAAGGAAGTGGAAGTTTTTTCCTGTGAGCTCTGGCATTGTGTTTTTCAAAAAATTGATCTATTATAAAATTTATGAACATCATATTAATTATCCTTTTAAAGTCTGAGGGTCTGTAGTGATATTCTTCTCTATTCATGATTTTGGTACTTTCTGTCTATTTTCTCTTAAGTTTTCTTAAAAGACTTCTTTGGTCATTCCAGATAGATGTTTACTAATGTTAGTGGTCTTTTCTAAAATATATATTTTGTTTCATTTTTTCTATTATTTTATTGTCCATTCCATTGTACTTAGTGCTATTATCTATTTTGCTTTCTTTGAGTTGAATTTGCTCTTCTATTTTTAGTTTCTTAAGGTAGCTTAGATTGTTGTTGTTCATATTTTCTAATATAAAGCATTTAATACTATTGTAGATCTAAATACCAAAATAATCACTTAATATCAAAATAGCCTCTAAGCACCATTTCATTATTTGCACCCCATAAATTTTGATATATTGTATTTTCATTTTCATTAAGTTAAAAATGGTTTATAATTTATCTTCAAATCTCCACTTTACAAATTGATTATTAGAAATGTGTTGCTTAATTTTCAAGTATTCATAAATTGCCACCTGTCTTTATGATACTGATTTCCAACTTAATTTTATGGTCATATATATTATATGGTTTAAATTATTTTAAACTTATTAATTTTTAAAAATTTTTCATCCCTACATGGTCCAGAATAAGGTCTATTTTAGTGGCTGTTTCAAGGACACTTGGAGAGAATGTGTTTTAGTTCCTGTTGAGTGGATGACTTTCTCTAAATTTCAGTCATATAAAGTTAGTTGGTTGTTTTCAGATAGACTATGTGCTTGCTGACTTTCTTTCTAATTCTTCATCAATCCCTACAAAAGGAACGTTGTACACCCCTTTAACTGTGGATTTGCCTTTTCTTCTTTTAGTTCTATCAGTTTTTGCTTCATGCATTTTGAAACTTTGCTTGTTGGTGTAGATACATATAAGATTGTTTCATCTTCTTGTTAAATCGACCCCTTTTTCATTATGTAATTTTCTTATTTATCTCTGGTAATTTCCTTTTTTGTAAAATCTATTTTATCTGATATTGGTATATTCACTCCAGCTCTCTTTAAATTGCTTTTTGCATTATATATTTTTATATATATATATATAACTTATCTTCTGTCTTTTATTTTTAACCTATCTATATTATCATATTTAAAGTAGATTTCTCATAGATACCATATACTTGCATTTTTCAAGTATCCATCTCTGTCCATTAAATAATGTATTTAGATCATCTGCATTTAGTGCAATCATTGTTATGTTTGGATTTAGGCCTCCTATCTTAGTATTTCCTTCCTGTTTGTCTTATGTACTTTTTGTTGCTAATCTGTTTCTTCATCCCTGCCCTTCAATTTATTTGAATAGCTTTTATTATTGAATTTTAATTTATCTGTTTACTTTCTGGATATCCCTCCTTGTACTACTTTTTCAGCTATTGCACTAGAAAACATAATACTCATGCCTAATCTTTCACAATATGCTTAGAATTAATATCTGAACACTTCAAGTAGATAATGGAAGGCTTATAAACAGTTTTCCCTACTTTTATCCCCCCACACCTTTATGCTACACTATCCACTCATATTAAATGTATTGAAAATCCCATCATACAATGTTATAAGTTTTCCTTCCAACAGTCACATAAGTTTCTAAGGAATTTTATGATGAGAAAAAAAGTCTATCATATTTTCTCAACTATTTCCTCATTCCTGAAGTTTCAAGCTTCTGGTCTAATTTTCCTTCAGCCTGAAAAACTTCCCTTAGCATTTATTTTAGAGCAGATCTACTGGTGACAAATTCTTTCAATTTCCCTTCATCTGAGAAAGCTTTTATTTCACATTCATTCCTGGAGGATATTTTTGCTGGATATCAAATTCTCATTAATAGTTTTTTTTTCCCTTTCAGCACTTTAAAGATGCTGTGCCCCTGATTCCTAGCCTCTGTGGTTTCTAATGCAAAACCCAGTTATTTGAACTGTTGTTCTCCTAACTTTTCCACCTTAAACCACACTGGATTTTGAGAAGGTTGTCCTATGGTGAGATATAAATGAAAGACCCTCAAATTCTACATTCTACTCGCAATGAACTCCTCTTGGTTCCTTCCGAGATTTTCCATTGTCTTTCCCAGGGATTTTGCAAATTTTGCTTTCTCTGCATAGGAATTTCATCTTCACACATGTATGCACCTCTATTGCGCAATCCCAAATGTGCCGTATTATCTTCCTTCAAGTTTTCATTCAAAAGGAGTGTCCTTGACTCCTTTGCTCTGCAAGTCTACCTCGAGTTTCCTTCTTAAACTGTGTTTCCAAGTCACAGTTCTTACAATGAGTCATCTATGAGCACTCACTATATATGAGGCTTTCTTCTAAATGCTTTTCACGAATCCACGAAACAACCCTGTCATTGGCTGTATTTTCTCAATGAGAAAACTGAAGGATAGAATGGTTAATTTACCTGCCCAAAATCACAGAGTACAGCTAATTAGTGGTTAAGCCAGAATTTGACCCAGACAGGATGGCTTCAGAGTTATGCCCTTAGTGGCTGCTAACTTACCCTACTGTATAATAATGGCATTTATAATGCTCCATATAGCCAACAAGAGTCTAGGCCATGTAAAGGAAAAATAACTATGTCCATCTTCTTCATTTTGATATCCTTCATGCTTAGCATAATACATAGCAAATAGAAGACAGTCATAAATTTTTATTGCATGGCATCAAAATGCTGATATTTACCCAGTTTGTATGTGTGTGTGTGTGTGTGTTTGTGTGTGTCGTCTCTCTATCATAAGCTTCTAGATGCCAAAGACTTTAATTATTTTCCATCCATCCCTGGATTTAGAAACCCAAAATATTATAAATTCTAAATAAATATCTTATGAGTGCACAATTACCATGTGAAGAGAGAATATGTAGTGTAGAGATTTAAGATATTTTATGCATCAGAAAAGGTGCATAGAACCTACTTAGGAGAACCAGGAATTCAACATCAGCAGAAAATAAGTTTTAAATGCAGACAAGTAAGTGCCTGAACTTTCTATCAAAAATTATAAAACTCGCCAGTAATCCAAAAAGTAAGATTTAAATAAGAATAAACTATTTTTATCCTACTATCAATGAAATTAACAATATACAATGCTAGCAAGCATATAGTGAAATAATCCTAGCATTATCATGCTTATGGAGATTCAAATCAGTATATTCATTATCAGTAATCATCAAAATATTTATATAATGGAGATTAAGATTCATTTTATAAGAATATGCTCCTAAATAAATAATGTGAAATATGGACAAAAATTTAAGAACCCATGCTATTTAAAATAGTTTAATAAATCCAAATCAACTGAAATTCATAGCCATACATATTTTGTTTTGGAAAATAAGAAGACAAGCTCACTATATATTTGAGTGTGTGTGTGTGTGTGTGTGGAAAAGTCCTGAAAGAAAATACTTCAAAACATCAACAGTGATCAACTCTGAGTAAAGGAATTATGAGCTATTTGAATTTTCATTTTTCTACTTCTCTGTATTTTTCAATGTTTCAACCATTGGCATGCATTTTTTCTTTAATCAGATGAAAACAATAAATGTTACCAGAAAACTGCAAACTGAGTTTGCAGCTGACCACAAGGCCCATCATAAATAAACAAGCTGGAGTGAGCCATTTCAAGAAAACAGACGTAATAACTGACAGGGTGGTGGGAAAGCATGCAAGCCAAAGCTCTTCTTCAACAAAGTAGATTATGTTGCTTAAGACATCCTGGGAAAAGAGTGCAAGCATCAAGGAACACAAGGATCCAAGAGTTGTTGGAAGGAGAACATATAGGTTTGCATCTGCCTATTAAATATGTCTTGGAGGAAACTTTAAAGCAAACAAATCCCAGGTCTCTAGTGATCTAAATGAACTGACAATCCCCAGCCAGAGCCAATTCAGGCTTTGGACCCTTAACTTGAAGCCTCTTAGTGGGAAGGGAATTGGAGACCTCAAAACTTAATTCATAGCCCACACCTCTTCATGTGCACTTTGCTTGGCTAGGATTCCACTGAGGACCTACTTGCTTGTAAGCTGTTGACCTCCCTTCCCAAAACCCTGATCGTGTCTGGTCACCAAAGCAGTTAGGAGGTGATACAAAAACTTTCTCTAGCTCCCCAATCTTGTCTTTGAATTTTCCTGCGGGAAACTAACACATTTTCATACATCAAATACTGATGCATAAAGAAAATCCAGGATTTCATTTCTTCTTGATTCAGTATTCCAGTTGGACTATGCCATGAATTTACTTCTTTTTGCTTACATTATAAGAGCAATAATTAGTATTCCTTTTTATTTTTCCATGGTACCAATTCGAATTCTGGGCAATATCTTATATAAGAAATAGAAGACCAATAAATATTGATTGATTACTTGATGGTTTTCCATTTTCCACAGATAGGGTGACAAATGCATCTCATTACTTTGGAATTACTATTCCTTTTCCAACTCCCATCACTGGTCATCATCAAAAATCATTCACAGCAATTTTTCTGAAGTGCAGAGGCGCCTCATGTAACTCCCAAATGGTGATCCAAGCAGACACTGCCAATATATTGAAACACAGAAGGGAATCTATTTGCCATCCACTCTGCAGGATCAAGCCCAGACTTCTTCAAAACCCCCAACACTCTGACCAAAGCATGTCTCCATTACAGGATCACATTCCTCTTGGTAACTTGTGTACCCCTAAGTAATTATCACACTTTCATGCTTCTCAATCCTCAAGTCTAATGAATCCTTCTTCTTAAAAATAAGAAAGAGAGAGCTCACATCTGATGGTTCATTCCTCAAAAGCCCACACTGGCCAGAGCCGAACCAGGCTGAAGCCAGGAGTTGGAACTCAGGCCAGGTCTTCCACATAGGGGTCAGAAACCCAACTACTTGATTTATTACTGCTGTTTCCTAACTGTGACAGCATGAACCTGTAGTCAGGAGCCGGAGCAAAGAATTGAACCTCGTTTCTCTAATGTGGGATATGGACATCTTAACAAGCATCTTAAATGCTAGGGAAAATGCATGTACCCAGTTTTCCTTCTTTTCTGTACATAGCAGTTGATTGCTAGTTTTCTTGTAGCATTTATTTAATTTAACCTCAGAGTCATAGTGTTATCCACAACAGCATTAAATTTTGAGAATCAGGATTCCTTTCTTTAACATCAAAACTTTCATAATCTCCTTCATGACAACAGGGCAGAGACTGAATCTGTTTTAACCACCTTGCAACTCCAATACCCTTTATAGTACCTGTCCACAGGGTAGATACTTGGCAAACATTTAGTAAATGAGCAAATGATACCCACCAATTGAGAAGTGTACACTGACCCAAAGCTACTATGAGTTGATGTTTTATGAATTTGCATTTCAGAAATTAATCTTTTAAAAAAGATTTTAAAATTATATCTTTTTTTAAAAAGTTTCTCTGTAAGGAGATTTTTGATATTAGATACTCAAATACTTAATACTGTTAAATATATATGTTATTCAGAGATTACTAACATCCAAAGATTTTGAGATAACTTATACAATATTAACATAGCTGGAACATAATTTTGATTCTTTTCTGATAATTCGTAAGGCACTTCATGACCAAGCAATACCCTAGGGCCATCATTTTGCATCAGTTACTCTTCCCTCAGCAATAATCGTTAGAAATTTCTGGTTGTTAAATGCCAGATTAACAAGCTGTTCCTATCTTTGGATTCCATGTGTACAGAGACTGCCAGCCGCAGACTGAATGAAGTATTTCTTGATTCTTCTGCCTTTAGAGTTTCCCAGTAGAGTAATTCAAGTCTAATTGCATTTGGGGGAATTTCAATTGGTCTCCAATATGGCCAGTTCCTACACCTGCCTCCAAATAACGTGTTATTTATTAACATTGCATTATTTAACCACCCCAGTCTCTACTTTTTGTGACTATGTGTGGTCTTAAAAATCATTTAGTTTCTCTTTGAGGAATTCCCTTTATTTAATTTTAGATTGTTTATTGTTGCTATTATAATTATCATAATAATAATCATCATCTTATATTTTAATAAGGATAATCATAGACTACCTATAGTGTTGCAAGAGTTACACATATTTGAAACACTTGTCAGAATACAGCTGCTCAGATTAAACATAACTGTTATTATTATGATATGGTTTATTCTTCCTACCATTGAATAAAACTCCTGACCAAAAAGCAACATGCACTACCCATTAAGGAACACTTATTTATACATTCCATTTATTCAGCACTGTTTTTAGTTCCCATTAGATAAAAGAGACTCAGTATTTGCCCTAAAGGAGTTCATAGACTAACTAGGGAGGAAGAAGTTGTAAAACAATGTGATATGTGCACGTTCACCAACAGGAACAAGAAATTTCTGGATTGTCTGGGCTCAGGGCTGATTGTCTGAGAGTAGTGATGCTTGTACATAGTCTTAATATGACAAAAAAAAAGAGAAGGCTGCAGAAGGGGAATGAAGAGGGTCTTTCATGTGCCCCTTAAACCAAAACACAGAGGCAAGAAAGAACATGGGTTCGTCTGGGGAGCATGGCTTCAAGTAGTTTGGAATTATTGCGATATGAAATACAAGTCAAGGAGTAGCAAAAGATAGGATGGGAGTAGTCATTGCGGAGTAAATCGCATAATGCAGACCAGGACCTCCTGAGGGGTTTAAAGCAAAGACCTGAACCAAGGAGATAGCACCTCCCACAGAATCATAAAGTTCAGCTGTCCTTTAGCAGGGCTCTCAGGAATGCAGAGGGTGGACTGTGGTGGTCTCCTAAGGCAGTTTTTTCCTGAACAAATGTGTGCCCAGAAGGAAGTCTTTGGAAGTAGATTGGGTTTGGGTCAAAATTCACAAGGATGAAGGATTCCAGCACCATTCATCTAATCTGGATTGCCTTTCTTTTCCAAGTTAAGTCCAAAAGCTGGTCAAATGAGTATGGGTGAGCAATGAGTCTCTAGATCTTTGGAGAAATCCAGAAGAAATGCCTTACTTCATGGAAGCTGTGTGCCCTGGGTTCAGTCTTATCCATCTCAGCAGTACTTCAAAAAGCCCCCAGAGTTCTCTTGGGTTTAGGACATGGCAGTGGAAACCAAGGGGTCTGTGCTTAGAGACTAGCAAGGGTGTTCACTCACAGGTGCCTCATAAACTCATGACCCATGGCTTATAACCTTGTATTCCAAGAAGTTCAGCATTCCCACTGCTCAGCCAACTCTGGACATAAATGTCCCAAAATCAGCAAATAAATGTTGTATTGTGGCCAAGGAAACAGCAGCTGCTTCTGAGGATATAATGGGGTAAAGAAGGGACAAAGAATGCTCTGCTAAATTCTCTTCCTACAAGCAACTGGAATAAAAAGGAATTAAATCTCTAATGCTGGGTATTGTGTGTGTGTGTGTGTGTGTGTGTAGGTTAATAATCCTTTTAAAAAAGTTTATGCACTCTGTGTTTATGCAAAAAAATTTTGAAGAGTTCTTTCTTTCAGGAGAGAGAGGGAGAAGGAGAGAGTGAGAAAGAGAGAGAGAGAAAGATCTCATCTGTTGTTTCATGCCCCAAATTCCCACAACAGCCAGAACTCCATCCAGTTCTACAATATGAGTGGCAGAAGCCCAGGTAGTTGGACCATCATATGCTCTTTTCCCATGTACATTAGCAGGAAGCTGGATAGGAATATGAGCAGCCAGGACCTGAACCAGCACTCCAATATGTAATGCCAGTGGTGACAACATCAGCCCCTCAAAAACAACAACAACAACAAAATCAACACATTTCTCTTAATATTTGGATAGTTGAGGAGAGATTTTAAATGCTATTTGAATTATCTTGAATTCTCCACTTCACTGAATAGTATAGTTCAGTTCTGAATTACATTTATCACAATAGAAAATAACAGAAATGCTGATTTGAGGGTAGAAAAAAAATAGACATTTGAGAGAAGGAAAGGGCCTCTTCAAAGCATTCCAAGATTTAAAACAAAAACAGTCTCAGAAAATCAACAAGCAATAAAAGGGTGATATAGGATGTTTATAATTTAGTGTCATTCTTGAGCATATGCAGGTCACCCCATCTCCATGGAGTAGAAACATGCTCACTCAAACTCAAAGCAGACTACCTGAGTGATCACATTTAAATCCCATTTAATCCATAAGAATGTGACTAATACACCTGCCAACACATCAATAATGAATTTGGGCCTAAAGTAAGAAAGTCATCCAAAATCAAACAAGGATGTAATCTTTAAAGATGGCCTTGATGGAGTCCGTCACAGCGTGTTAAAACCTCAGATACATTTCTCCAGAAGAAGCCAGGGTACAAATGGATTTGAATTTTCAGAGAACAGATAATCCAACAACTGAGTGACATCAGCTCAAAAACTGTAGGGACAAAAGCCAGGAATGTTAACCATTCTTCTCCTGGATCACTCATCTACCTCAATATTTAAGTAAAATTTCAAAGCATCAGTGATATGCATTATCTATGGACAATTGTCCAGGTACTGAGGAGGTATCATAATGGTTTAGATTACCTGGTTTTCTTATATGACCTGCCCCAGTAATAAACTCACTCATCTATATACAGACACACATACAAGACAATACTGTTACAATTCTTTAGAAGCTTATTTCAGGATTATGTTGTGTAGCCCCATCTTTTTCATCTACAATCTACAGGAACGATCATACTGGGCCTTCATATACTTGACATTTACACAGTTTTCTTCATACTAAACCTCAGGACTATTAATTGATAACTGATTTTTCTTCAGAGGTTTAGTTTCTCCAACAAAACTGGAATTTCCTGAAAGGCAAAGATTGGAGTACTCCTTTTGTTTCCTCTATGGTAAAGTACTGGTTATGAATGGGCTCAAGAAAAACTGTATCATCAGTTGATTGATACATGTAGAAGCACGTTTATTGTTTGTTGGTCTAACCAAACATGCTTATTTTTGAAAAATAAAAGTTTAACAATAACTTTTGTAGCTAAGAGGTCAGCATTTGTGTGATACTTGTCCTCTCTGAGCCCTCAATACAATCGCTACAGGAAAACCTAAAGCTGAGTCAGAGCTTAACTTCCAAGAAGTGAATACCGGGCCTCAGAAGGAAATACCGATTTATATTTTCTATCTGTCAGTTTTGGCACATCTCACCATGAGAACACAAGCTTCAAAATCCCTAAAGAGGCCCAGACATTCACTAAGCTAATCAACAAAGTAGAACTGGCTTGGTTCACATAAGGGGATACATCCCAGGGAATTTTGCAAAACTTGAATATATGGAGTTAGCAGCTCTGGTGATTTCAAAGAGGCCAAGGGAAACATATGAGGCTTTATTTGGGGTTATATAAAATGAGACCATGTCAGGGACATAAATCACTGAGGGAAACATTTCAAATCCAAGGTAAACCATAGCTAAATGTTCTCTGTCTGGACAGCTTGCCCTCCAGGAGATCTGAATTTACTCAAGGTCAAATGGAGACCAAGGTCAGAAGCAGGACCTGGAACAAAATCTTTAATTCCCAATTTGCTCCAAACCCAGGCTGAGTATTACACCCAAGGCTAAAACAAGCATTGTATCAGAAATCTGTCAGCATTGAGTAAAATGAAACAAGTTCATTGAAATCGAAGTACCATCTTTAAATAACTTGGTTTTAACAATATGAAACCATTGCTTTGAAATGTGAAGAAGGTCTACATGGAAAATGCTTGCCAGTCCCACAGTGATACTGAGCAATGCTTGAATGCTTTTGTGTAACACTCTGGGATATACAAAGTGCTTCTACCTGCACCACCTCATTTTGCCTTCACAGTCAGTCACTCAGTGAAATACACAAGGCAGGAAATACCTCTGGGGTCTCAAGTCGATCAGGAATTTCCAAAACACTGCTGGCCAACAAGGTATTGTGTGGAGACTCAGAGCCTATTCCTCTTTATCCACCATGTTCCTCACAATGAGGAAGTGTGTGTTTGATTCTCCCTCTGATGGTTATGGATGACTGCATGCAAGAGAAGGAATAGAACAAATGCTGGCCTGAGATCTGGTTGGAAAGACAGGACTGATGATAAATATACTGTTTCTCATCAAATGTAAGAAGCTCTGATACTCAAAAGATGCATTTTTTCCCAGTGATGTTAAAATGTGAAAAAGCCATGACTGATGGTGAATTGCAAGACGCCAAGAATTAAAGATATATCCCAATTGCTGAAATGTTGAAATGCAAAAAACAGCACATGGTATCCATGAACTAGAGTAATACAAAATACTGTTTATATATATATATATATATATATATATATATATGTATATATATATGTGTGTGTATATATATATATATTAATACCTGAGTGGTATTAATGTCTCATTATCTCAAATATACATGCAATTTAGAGAGAAGCAAGGTGAATGAGTTAGTATAGGTGGCTATGTTTGGGTTTAAGTCCAACTTCACTGGCATTTAGGGTTGAAGATCTGAAGAGGTATGAATGAGACCAGTTTCTGTGCATGACACATGTGACAACCTATGGAGTGTCTCTAATGGGATTTCCTAAGGAGTAGGCAAGCCGCCAGTGGTTATGGTGTGACACTCAGAACACTTAAAGCCAGTGGATCTTCATGTTGATATATAACACTGAACAAAATAAAATAGAATAAAATCTGTTTCTGAGTAATGGGGACCGAAGGGGATTTAACAGTGTTCTCAGACACATTGTAGATACTGACCAAAGCTGGAAATGACAAATACTATGAAAAAAATGAATAGAACTTTTGAATAATACCTTAGAAATTTCCCACATCAAATGAATCATGCTGGTCTTGAAAAAGATTATCTCATTCCTGTGGCCCTGTGGCATACTCAGAAAATCTTTCTTCTTAACAGTCGCTTTGCTGAGGAGCAGAAGGAATGGGAATGGATTCTCTGCCTTTGAAAAGAAAGGGAACTCAAAGATAGTAGGTGTAGGAAAAACATTACAGTCTGATTACAAAGGAAAGATATGAGGGTAAATCTTTTCCAGATGAAAGATAATGGATCATTCAAATTGCCTCTTGCATATCATGTTATCTATAAAAGCATACTTTTCCAGACTATGTCCCAAGGAAGTTTCATCCTATGGTCAAAAAGTTTGAGAAATTCTGAGAGAAATTCTACTCTCCTCCTAAAGTCTCACAATACACATCGGCACATTAAAGACACTGAGAAGTCCTGCAACATGATGGAAGTGGACAGAATTGAGATTCAAATCTGGTCTGTCTTTGAGGCTCATGCTCTTAACCATGCCCTTGTACTGGTCCATTCTAAATGAATATATATTATTTTTCTTAATTGTGAAAACTTTAAATTATACATAAAAGAAAAAAAATCCATATGGTCAATACCAGGAATTGATAAGCATTAACATTTTATCATGTTTCTTTCTTGTTTTCACATAAACATAGAAAATGAGAACATTACAGAAAGGTGCCAGTTCTCTGCTCCCAGGCTCATCTCTCCCCTCCAGCCCAGAAGCAAATACTGAACTGGAGATTGATGTGTATCCTTACAGTTGATTTTCTATTTTATAACAAATAAATGTCTGTAAGTACTATATATATTCCACTTTTTAAAAAGATTTATTTATTCATGGCCTTGTCTAAATATGATCAGAGTCGGTGGACTCAGGGGGCTTCCATAGCCTTGGCAGCTCATGACAAGAGCCTAGGGTGATTACTGATGCCATAAACAAGAGTGTCAATTTGTTAAGTCAACAACAGGAGTCACTGTGCACTTACTCCTCATGTAGGATCTTTGTCCTTAGTGTGCTGTACATTGAGATTTAATGCTATAACTAGTACTCAAACAGTATTTTTCACTTTATGTTTCTGTGTGGGAGCAAACTGTTGAAATCTTTACTTAGTGTATGCTAAACTGATCTTCTGTATATAAAGAGAATTGAAAATGATTCTTGATGTGAATGGAAGGGGAGAGGGAGCGGGAAAGGGGAGGGTTGCGGGTGGGAGGGACGTTATGGGGGGGAAGCCATTGTAATCCATATTCTGTACTTTGGAAATTTATATTCATTAAATGAAAGTTAAAAATAAAAAATGAAAAAAAGATTTATTTATTTATTTAAAAGGCAGGGCTACAGAGTGGCGGGGCGGGGGGCAGAGAGAGAAAGATCTTTCATTCACTGGTTCACTCCCCAAATGTCCTCAATAGCCAGAGATGGGCCAGTCCAAAGACAGGAGCCAGCAGCCAGGAGCCAGGAGCTTCTTCCGGGTTTTCCAGAAGGGTGCAGGGTCCCAAGCAGTTGAGTCATCCTCTGCTGCATTCCCAGGTACATTAGCAGGGAGCTAGATAGGAAATGGAACAGTTGGGACTCAAACTGGTGCTCATTTGGGATGCCAGCATTGCAGGTGGCAGCTTTATCCATTATGCCACAACTCTGGCCACCTATAATTCCATTTTTAAAAAATATTATATAAATACTGTTATGCTATATATATATATTATTCTAAAATTTCTTTTATCTTTCAATATCATGTTTCTGAGAGTTTTTTTATTTGTTGTCTAACATTTTATTATATGAAAGAGAACAATCTATTCATTTGCTTGCAGATTGACATTAAATCACTTCCAATTTTACTATTACCAAATGCTCTCACAAACGTTCTTGTCCGTGGTCCTTGTGCATAAGCAGAAGGATCTACTAGAGTATATTGCACAGAAGTGGAGAGTTGGGTCATGGAGTTCACATATTTTCAATATTGCAAGAGCTTATTCTTTTTTAAAAAAAGATTTATTTTCTTTGTTTGAAAGGCAAAGTGACAGAGAGAGATGGAGAGACAGAAAGAAAGTGATCTTCCATGTGCTGGACCATTCCACAAAATAGCCACAGTGGCTGGGGCTGGGCCAGGCCAAAGCCAGGAACCCAGAACAATATCTGGGTATCCCACAGGAAGCAAAATACTTGGGCCATCGCATTAGCAAGGAACTGGACCAAAAGCTTAGTAGCCAGACCTTGAACAGGCGCTCTGATATGGGATGCCAATATTGCAAGCAGCAGTTTAACCAACTGTGCCACAAGGCCAGTCCCACCCCTTCTTCTTTTTATCCAAGCATTCTTCAAAGCACAAGATGCCATGAAAAAAGTTTCAAGGTTTTGTAAAAAGAGTCAGAAAACCTGAGCTCCAAGTTGTTAACAGTCACAGAGAAGTTTTTAGTTTTAGTTTCCTCAGCTGTCAAATGGGGGTGAGAAGACTGAGAAGACTTTCCTGAGTTTATTTCCTGGGTTTTGGTGAAAACACGACTAAAACTGTGACAGTGAAGGCACTTTGTGATCTTGGGAGGTGCTGAGTCATGTTAATTATTTTTGTTAATAATTCGGCACATGAATAAGTCACTTTCATTCTTCAAACATCTTAGTGTCTACTGTGTAAGAGGCATCAGTTAAAGTCCCAGATCCTATCCAAAAGAACACATAGCTTAGTAACTGTATTTAATTCTTTCCAACTTCTTTTGGGCTGTGGTACCAATTACTTTATGAGTAACTCCTGGTTGTTTATGATTCTAAAATTCATTTGCCAATTGAACGTTTGAAATTTAAAACATTTCTCAGAGGAAGACATACTATGACTAACCAGTACATGAAAAAACGCTCACCATTACTAATCATCAGGGAAGTGAAAATCAAAACCACAGTGAAAAATCCTACTATCAAAAAGACAAAGGGTAACAAATGTCAGCAAGATGTGGAGAAAAGGAAACCCTTGTACACCAGTGGTGGGAATGAAACTAGTACAGCCGTGATGGAAAACACGATAGAGTTTCCTCAAAAACTGAAAAGTTAGAGCCACCATTGAATCCTATAGCTGAGGAAAATGAAACCATTCAGAGAATGATCTGTACCCCCAAGTTCATTGTCATGTTATTCACAATAACCAAGAAATGGAAGCAATGTAAGTGACCATCCATTGATTAATGGATAAACAAAATGTGGAACATGGCCCCAGTGGAATACCACTTAGCCACAACAAGAGTAAAGTCATGTAATTTGGGGCAACTGCTGGTTACTAGGTTAAGTGAACTAAGCCAAGCACAGAAAGGTAAGTATCACATGATCTCATGCATAGTTGAAGTCAACAAAACAGGTGACCTCATGAAAGTTAAAAATATAATGTTGAATATCAGAGACTGAGGAGGGAAGGCAAGAGGTATAGGGGAAAGTTAATTGATAGGCACTAAGTTACAGCTAGATAGGAATAAGAAGTTCTGGGGTTATACTATACAGTAAGGTGAATGTAATATTAATGAATTGTGTATTTCTCTGTTATAAAAACATATTAAATGTTTGAAGAATATTTACCCTGAGTATATATTACACAATGTATATACTGAAACATCACATAACACCACATAAATGTTTTATATTTTAAATTTTTGTTAATATACATGCACATTTTTCAAAAGAACACTCTGATGATCATGTTCCAAGCTTAAGTACAGACTATCAACTATATATAACAGAAGTTGTGCTAAATGATTTTGTACATATTATGTAATATATGCTCCCTAACAATCTTCAACTGTAAACTTTAATTAAGCCCATCTCACAAATTGGGAGCGTGAGGTAACAGAGAAGTTGATTAGCCTGCCTGAGAGCACACCACTAGAAACACTGGAGTCAGGATTTGAACCTAAGTCTGCTGTTATTTGCTTCCTTAATGTGAATATGTAGTGCTGCATTACCACTTGCGACACTGAGCCTTTAGCAGACTGAACCAAGCATAATAAGTGGCAAGAAAAGGTGGTGGTAGCTCTGAGAACACGTGTACCCACCCCTGACCAGAGTCAGCTGGTCTCCTACTAACTCACAAACAATAAATGTAGCAAGTTAGGTATTTGTTCTCTCTGCAGCAATCATCCCAGAAAGCTTTGGGACTACAAGGGAAGGAACTACAAAGAGAAAATATATTTCCCTGGGATTAGAGACAGAAATGTTTCCCAAGCCTGTCACAGCAAAAAGACCATTCCTGTAATGACTAACATCTGTATCGCTCCCCATAGCCTACATACAGAAGGTATCTATAAAATGTAGAAAGATGAAAGGGACTCTTGATGTATGACGCTTGGGACCTTAGAGACTTTGGCATCCTTTTTTCCCCAAATAAATGCTCGTAAATCAGAGTGTATGTCTACACCATATAAATTACTATAAACATGAAGTTTGAGGGAACTATTGAAATTAAGCATAAAACTAATAAATCCTTCTAAAGACAAAATCTCTATCCAATGGTCTCAGAATAATTTTAAACACAACTTTATTTGAAGCAGTAATGACCAATTAGAAGAAGAAAGGAGGAGAAAGTCCTCATTCACATGAGACACAAAAATTACAAACTACCTGTGAACAAAATTAATGCAAAAAGAAAATCACAGAACAAATCTCACTTATGAACATAGTCTGGTTTTGACATCATTCTTGAGATAGACTTAAATATGTTGGCTAGCCTTCCACCTGTTTACATCCTTTGGTATGGTTTGCATAAGATGGGAATTCTCTGTTTCTTAAAGTTTCCCATAAAGTCACGTGGGCCTCATGCCTTTTCTTAGAAAAAAATTTCTGGCTTTGGCTCCCATTTCTTTCTTGTTTATTGCTCTATGGTGGTGAGCTCATTTTACATTTTTGCTTGTAAATATTCTGCTTATTTATGTTTCAGATTCCTTGGTACAAAGTTTTTCATCAAATTGTCATAATTTCTTTAAATATTTTATAGATTTCTGTTTATGCTTCTATTTTCATTCCAGATTCTGTTTGGACTTTCTTTTTTTTATATATATTGTTTTGTTTTTTCAGAACATTGTTGATTTCATAAGACTTTCCAAAAAATCAACTCTTGATCTTGTTAATCAACTCTACTATTTCAATTTTGTGTTTTTCAGATTAAATTTTGCTTTTCTCTTGATTATTTCTTCTAATAAACATTTTTTCTAGCTTCCTATATGAAATACTAATTTCCTTTGAATTTTTGGAAAACTTATTTATATTGAAGGCCGAGTTACAGAGAGAAAGACAGAGAATCTTCTGTTTTTTGGTTTACTCCCCAGACGGCTACAATGGCTGTAACTGGGCCAGCATGAAGCCAGGAACTGGGAGCTCCATACAGGTCTTCCACATGGGTGGCAAAGGTAACTTCCACTGCTTTCCCAGGCCCATCAGCAGGAAGCTGGGTTGAAAGTGGAGCAGCCAGGATTTGAGCTGGCACTCAAATGGTGTCACAGGTGGCAGCTTAACACACTGTGCCATAATGCTGGTCCCACTTTGTTTCTTTAATAAACAATTTAAGTATATAAATTTTCTTCAGTACCAATTTGGTTAAAATCATACAATGTTTGTTTTGATTCAATTGTAAACATTAGTTGATTGAGAAATTAAGTTAAAGTTTATACTTGTTTTGATTTACGATCCAGATATATAACCTGTTGCAAATCCATATTTTTGTTGTGAACTTACAGTTTTAAGTCACTGCAGTCAGTGTACATGGCTGAAACAGTATCAGTCCTGGTAAAGCTTCCTTTGTGATATAGTACCAAATCCTCTCTTGTACCTGTTTCATGTCTGTTTGACTAAAAGTGATAATTTCCCATTGAACTTACAGTTCTTTATTTGGTATTTAGTCTTTCTTGTTAAATGTGTAGTTAAAACTACTTATCCACTTTAGTACTGATATTTGTACACTTATTCCTATCATTTTAATTTATTTTTTTCTCTTACCATGCCATTGCTTCACCTCTCTTGAGTTTAAGGTCACATTGCATACTTTTTTCCTTTCATGTTCATCCACAGCTTTAAAGTGAAGCACTCAATTTCTCTTCAACATGTGTTTATTCTTATTCATTTTGTTTTCAAATGTTTTTTCCCAAAATAATATAGAATTAATCAGTATTTATGTTCTTCCCCAGCCAATATGAAGCTTAGCATATAGTTGCTTCTCTTAGATAACTAACACACCCTAAACTCTCAAATGTACCGTTAGTGACAACTCAATTTTTAAAGCTTTTTATACAGTATTTAGATTGTTTGTTTGCTCATCATTGATTTATTTGATCGTTTATTTATGCTTGTTCATTATTGATTCAGCAAGAAGTAAATTAAATCCAACAAAATTTATATATATATATATATATCCGATGAAATTTATTATTTAGCAGTATTATCTAGTAGTTCTCCCTCTCTCCTAATAGCATCCTTGGTTGGTAAACTTCGAGCCCTTGTGAGCTTGAAAATGTCTATTTATCCTTATTATTAAATGAAAGTTTGCTTGAATATCACATTCCAGATCCAAATGTATTTTCTCCTAAAGCATTTGGAAAATATTTTCCATTACTTTCTTGTTTCCAATATTGTTGATAAAAATTATTTTAAGCTTCATTCATTCCTTTGTGGGTAACCTGACCATTTTCTATAATAACTTTAAGGGATTATTTTTCTATCTTCCATTTTTTGCAGTTATAAAACAATCTAAGGGTTGTTTTCTTTCTCTAGGCTTTCACTTGGTGGGATATTCAAGTATTATCTATTTTTCTTTTAAATTCTTCTGTCTTTTTGACACTACTATTAGATAAGTGTTGGAACTTTTGAGTCTTGGATCCATGTATCTTTTCTTTCCTCTTTTCTATCTTTTTTTTTTTCTAAGTTCATGCTGTGCTTTGAAAAGAATTCCTTTGTTAAGATTTTTTGGCTCAGTGGTTTGTTCTTAAACTCTACCAAGTATATTGTTTACTGCACTTACTGAATTTTTATACACACACATGTTCATATATGAATGAACATGGATATACTTACATACACACATGCATACACACATATTTTCACCCACATCACTAGTAGGTTGCTCTTTATTTCCATCACCTGTTCCAGCTTTGCAGTCTTTTGTTCTAATTTCAAAATCTCTTCTTTTATCTCTTTAAGTTCTTGCATTTTTTATTTGCAGTTACTTTATGACAGGCTTACTAACACTGTTTCCTAAGATGAAGGGTTTTCTACTTGTCTGCTTGTTGTAACCCTGTTGCCGTGTAGTTGTTTCTCAGAGGGTGAGCAGTGTTTGGCTGTGGATTCAACTGTAACAGAATTTTCACTCTGTTTCTTTACCAGGTTGGTTCCTGCCTATAAAAGACTTATTGCTGGGACCTCTCTCTTCTCTTTCTTGGCCTTAAGTTCAGCAAAAACAGAACTTAAAGATTCTAGTATGTGTTCATTAACTTGTATTTGTATTTCAAGTTGTTTGCTTTATCTAGTTCAATATGATCCTATTCAGCAAGATAAGATTCACAGCAGTTGTATCTGTTGTGTATCAAAAATAACTTGGTAATATGTAATATCTTTCCTTAAATTTGGCTTTGAAATTAATATTAGAATAGCTGCTTTTCTTTTTCATTGCAGTTATAGCATCTACCATTATCCACAATTTTACTTTTCAACTTCCAAGGTGTGTTAAATATGTTCACTATCAAGACAAATAATTTTATTTTTATTTTTAAATCTAGGTTTAGAATATCTTTTTACTTTTTATTTATAAAAAGGGAGGAAACTTCATTTATCTCTCATACATATAGTTTTTTTTAGGAAAGCTTTTATTTAATGAATACAAATTTCATAGGTACAGCTTTAGGAATATAGCAGTTCTTTCCCACCCACACCTACTCCCTCTCCCATCCCATTCTTCATTAAGATTAATTTTTGTATACAGAAAACCAACTCTATACTAAGATTTCAACAGTTTGCACCCACACAGACACACAAAGTATAGAGTACTGTTTGAAAACAAGTTTTGCAGTTAATTCTTGTAGTACACCTCATTAAAGACAGAGGACCTAATGGAGCGTAAGTGCACAGTGACTCCTGTTGTTGATTTAGCAATTGACACTCTTATTTATGACATCGGTAATCACCTGAGGCTCTTGTCATGAGCTGCCAAGGCTATGGAAGCCTTTTGAGTTCACAAACTCCATCAGTATTTAGACAGGGCCATAAGCAAAGCAAAAGTTCTCTCTTCCCCTCAGAGGAAAGTACATCCTTCTTTGATGGCCCCTTCTTTCCATTGGAGTCTCACTCACAGAGATCCTTCATGTAGATCATTTTTTGCCACAGTGTCTTGGCTTTCCATGCCTGAAATGCTCTCATGGGCTTTTCAGCCAGATCCGAATGTCTTAAGGGCACAGTGTTATTTAAAGCAATTGTCATTCTATGAGACTGCTGTGTGGACTGCTCCCATGTTGGAAAATTACAGTTTTAAAAGCATAATAATACATCCCTCCCTCGCTCACTCACTCCCAGCCTCTCCATCTTCTATTGTATTTCTTTTAATTTTTACAATGACATACTTTCAGTTTTCTTTATAATCACAAGCTTATTTCTCCATTAAATAAATAATTCAACATGTAGTAAGTAGAATAACCATTATTCCTCAGGAGTATAGACAAGAGCTATAAACAATAATAAAATCTCGAAATGTCAGGGCTGGCGCTGTGGTGTAGTGGGTAAAGCATCCCATATGGGCACTGGTACTCATCCCAGCTGCTCCACTTTTGATCCAGATCTCTGCTTTGGCCTGGGAAAGCAATGGAAGATGGCCCAAGTCCTTGGGCCCCTGCACCCATGTGAGAGACCCGGAAGACACTCCTGTCTTCAGATCAACACAGCTCCAGCCATTGTGGCTATTTGGGGAGTGAAGTAGTAGATGGAAGACCTGTCTCTCTCTTTGCCTCTCCTTCTCTCTGTGTAACTCTTTCAAAGAAATAAATCGATGTTTAAAAAAAAATCTCAAAATGTCAATATTGTTCATATATATTACATCTTTTGTACTCTGTTAGCTACCACAAATCAGGAAAAACATACAATATTGGTCTTTTGGGGAATGGCTTATTTCACTAAGCATAATGGTCTACACTTGCATCCATTTTTTTTGCCAAAGACAGAATTTCATTCCTTTTTCCATTGTGTGTATATATTTTGTTATCCAGTTATCAGTTGATGGACATCTGGGTTTATTCCATATCTCAGCTGTTATGAACTGAGATGCAATAAATAAGAGATAACTCTTTCATATGCTAATTTCATTTCCTTTGGGTAAATTCCCAGGAGTGGGATGGCTGGGTCATATGGTAGATCTACTTTCAGATTTCTGAGGACTAACTTTACCATCTTCCACACTGGTTGTACTAGTTTACATTCCCACCAACAGTGTATTAGGGTACCTTTTTTCCCCCATTTTTACCAGCAATTTTTTTTTTATTTTTGGTTGATAGCCATTCTTTATAAGATGCATTTTATTTATTTGAGAGGCAGATTTACTAGGGGGGATGTTTTCCATCCATTGGTTCACTCCTGAATGGCTGCAATGGCCAGGGCTGGGCCAGGCCAAGACCAAGAGCCAGGAGCTTCTGAGTCTCCCATATTGTGATGTTGTGGTATAGCTGGGCCCACCTGTGACGTCAGCATCCCATATGGGCAATGGTAAAAGTCTTGGCTGCTCCACTTCCTATCCAGTTCTCTGTTACTGTGCCTGGGAAAACAGCAGAAAGCGACTCCAGTGTTTGGGCCCTTGCACTCATGTGGGAGGCCCAGAAGAAGCTCCTGACCCCAGGCTTCTGTGTGGATCAGCCTTGGTTGTTGCAGCATTGAACCAGCAGATGGAAGATCTTTCTGTCTCTCCTGCTCTCTGTAACTTTGCCTTGCAAATAAATAAAGTAAACATTAAAAAAAAAAACTTCCACCTCCTTCCCCCTTCCTTTCTTGTTTTTCTTTTAATTTTTGCGATCTCTAGCCATTTTTATCATGGTTATGAATGAGATTTTAATCCTCTAATTTTTTTCACCCATGGTATTTGTTGATGTAATCTTTGATTTTAAATCCATATTATGTATAATAATATTGTTTGTTTTATACTTCCAATTTGAGGAAAAATATTGAAATTCACATCGACTTATGTAACCATATTTATGATTTGATCTTATCTATTTTATACTTTCCTTCTTATGCCCCAAATTCTTGTGGTATTACTTTACCTGGTTTGACAATTTTTTTGCTTGATTTTTCAGTGTGTTAGAATATGTAAGCTTAACTCTCTCATTGATTTTCTCTTGGAATGGAATCCTTTAAATCTTTAAATATCACTCATTTTATCATTTAAGATTGTTGTGTCTTTTACTTTAATAATAATTTGATTCTATTTGCACCACTTTATTTTAATTTTTGAGAATATATTATCTGTTTTTGAGTTCTGCTTTTGGCTTCCACATCTGTCATCTTATGTTAGAGTGTTTACATTTCTTCAAGCTTTTGTTTTCTATATTCTAGAACATCTCATATTTGTATTTTATGCCACTTGCTGGATTTTGTACAGGATTGATAATGTGGTCTACTACTTCCCATGTAGGTTTCAACGTTATAATTGTATTTGAGTTTCAACATCTTTTTAAAAACATTTTGTTATTATTTTATTCAAGAGACACAGGGAGAGAAAGAGAGACTAACAGATGGAATTTAGGGTCTCTCCCTAAATTCTCACAATGGCTAAGACTACACCAGGCCAAAGTCACATAGGTTGTAGGGAATAAACTCCTGGAGCCGTAACCACTGTCCTCCATGGTCTCCATTAGCAAGAAACTGGAATCAGGAGGTGGAGCTGGGAATCGAATTCAGACACTCCCATCTGGGATGTGGGTGCCTTGACAAGCATCTTAGCTGCTGGGCTAAATGCCCATCCCTAGTTTCAATTTCTTTATATCATTTTATTTTCATCTCATCCTCTTCTTCATTTTATATGTTTTATCCAACCTATTACATTTCATTCCCTTATTATTTCATATTGGTACATTTTAATTGTTGCTTGTTCCTCTTGATGGTTCTTTGTTGCATTTTTTGTATACAGCATTGTGTTAGTTAGCCAATTCAAAGCACAGTGACAAAGATGGTATTCTAGGGCAGTACTCCTCCAAACGTGATCCACAGACTGGTACCATCTACAAACTATCTTTCTACTGGCCAGCGATAAGTACACATACCTCTAGATTCCCTCCCTCAGTGCACATCAGATAAAATAAATGCTCTCATTTTCTGTTCTTGTCTTAGTGTTGACTGGTGGTGAGCAGTCTCAAGACCAGCATTGATCTAAATGACACTTAGGCAGTGTTTCTGGAATCCAAGTGATTCCAGAATAACAGGACAGGAGGGAACCACAACCCCTACAGCTGCTTTCCTGCCCTGGATCATCCTATCTCTAGACCTGTATATGAAAAAGTAATCAAAATAAACTTCTACTGAAGCACTTTATCTTGAATTATCATATTGACAGCAATTTTGCCCGTATATTAACTAATACTGTGCATCAGATCATTTTCAGAAACAGGTTCTTTGAGTTTTCCAGTATTTAGCCCTTTCCTTTATTCAACCATACCTTTTCTTCATACATATTTTTTCCAACTTTAATCATTCTTAACCATGGAAAAGTGCTTTAGGAAGATTTGTACACTAAGAAGCACTTAGGTCAGGTTTATGCTACATCATATGACAAAAAAAAATCCATCTTTTTCAACTGTAAAACTGGTGGCAGGAGTGTGTAAGGGTGAGTGCACTGTATTCCAGCTCAATCCCCAGGTTCTCTCCCAATTTCACTCAACACACATCTGCTTCTATATTCATCACCTTGTTCTCTGGTACTCTGAACTCACAGTATTTCCTTTTTTTATAAAGAGTTTTATTTATTTATTTGAAAGTCAGAGCTACAGAGACAGAAGGAAAGGCACACTCACACACACACACAAATCTTCTATCTGTTGGTTCATTCCCCAGATGGCCACAACAGCCAGGACCGAACCAGGCCAAAGCCAGGAGCTTCATGTAGGTCTCCCACATGGGTGCAGGGGCTGAAGCACTCGAGCCATTTTCTGCTGCTTTTTCCAGGCCATTAACAGGGAGGTGGATCAGAAGAGGAGCAGCCCAGACACGAAATGTTGAAATATTACCCATGTGGGATGTTTGCTTCACAGGTGCCAGCTTAACCTGCTACACCACACTGACCTCTGAACTCAATACATTTCTTTAAAAACTCAATTCCCATCCCCATCATCCATTGTTAGCAGAGTTCTTCATTTCCTCTTATACACACACACAGGCTTCACATTTTGTCAGAATTTATGTGTTGAATGGGGGTATGAATTATAAGAATTGCTCAGGACGGGAAATTAAGTTTAAAGATTTCTGGCACCAAATCAAATGCCAGTGAAGTCTTAGGTTTTGTTTTGCTTTCTCTGTAGTCTTCAAAACAGGACTAGCCAACTGATTGAATATTAAGGAGAAGGGAGAGGAACAGTCCAGGATAATTGCCGTGTTTCTAGCTAGAACAACTAGGAAGAAGAGGAAGGTGGCGTTCACTGAACGGGGGTTTGACTGGAAAGAGAATGATTTTAGTTTTATATGTGCTGCCATCACAACATTGCAGTAGAAATTTCTAATAGGAGGGTGTCTGTATAATCAGAAGCTATGGACTAAGCATAGATTTAAATATCATCAGTATCTGAGTAAAAACAAAAACCATGAGTAGTAGCACCTGAGAAAAGCAAGGGAGAAGGAGACCCAGGAAGAATGCTGAAGTATTAAAGGGTCAATTAGGATTGAAAGAAGAAGGTAAAGACAGAGACAGAGAGAGAGACAGACACAGAGACACAGAGACACAGACACAGATACAGAAAGACAAAGCTAGAGAGGAACAAAACCTATCAGAAAAATATGGTCATGGGAGCCAAAGAGAGAAAATGCTTCAAGAGAAAATATCTCATAGGAAAAAATACAACTTAAGGGTTAAACCAAATAAATATTGAAAATCAACTCTAGATTCTGGAATTAGGCTGACCAGCCTCAACTTTCGGTGTTATTATGAATTGTTTCTAAATCCTTTAATTTATATGTATTTTTGTGGGAAATCAAGAAATGCTGCAATAGAAGCTGTTCAGCTGACTTCTAAAACAGAAGTCTACACTACTACTGGGTTTTTTGTTTTGTTTTGTTTTTAGTATTTTTGCAATTCTTATTTGGTCAAGGACCATTTGGTTGCAAATAATAGTATCCCATTCAAATTAGGGTAAGCCAAAAGTGGAATGTTTTTAAAATAATACAAGTGTAATTCATAGAACCCAAAGTCAGGAAGTCTAGAGAAGCCTCATGGGAGATTGGAATGAGAAATTGGAACAATGTCAGGGACCAAGATAGCTACTTTCCCCAAATCCTGTGGTCTCTTGCTTCTGTTTTTCTTTGTTTGTCCTCTTAATCCATTCCTCTCTGCAATCCAGATCTCTGTTTCTGCATGGACAGGAAAGAAAATGGCATCCAAGGCAATTATTTCTATCCTTTCTGCTGCAGCACTTCATGAGCCTGCATAGTGTTCTTGTGTCTCTATTCCAATTTTCTAGAAGAAATATATTGATCAACCAAATGTAGATCAATGTTTCTGTGCTGGCTCCAACCCACAGCAAGCAAGACAAATCACATGTCCCTTCTCCATTCTGAGAATGAGAAAAATAAGAGTCAACTCTGAGAAAGGAGCCTGGGCAGGTAAATTAACACTGGCTGCTGAAATATCCTTATCTCACCCAGTTCCTTTTTTTGCTTTGCTTACTGTCATCACCTTTCATCCTGTTGCATTTTCATTTCCCAATGTCCTATTCGCACGATTCCCCTATCTTTAAAAATCTCATGTATACTTGTATCTTATTAAAAACGTTTCTGGTTCCTGTTAAAATTCATTTTTTGGCCGGCGCCACGGCTCACTAGGCTAATCCTCCGCCTTGTGGCGCCAGCACACCGGGTTCTAGTCCCGGTCGGGTCGCCGGATTCTGTCCCGGTTGCCCCTCTTCCAGGCCAGCTCTATGCTGTGGCCAGGGAGTGCAGTGGAGGATGGCCCAAGTACTTGGGCCCTGCACCCTATGGGAGACCAGGATAAGTACCTGGCTCCTCCCATTGGATTAGCGCAGTGCGCCAGCCGCAGCAGCCAGCCGTGGTGGCCTTTGGAGGGTGAACCAATGGCAAAGGAAGACCTTTCTCTCTCTGTCTCTCTCTCTCACTGTCCACTCTGCCTGTCAAAAAAAAAAAAAAAACTCATTTTTTAATATAATGATCTTTGTCTACCAAACTCCAGAAATTTAATTTTTTTTTTCAACCATAACTTTTCACAGTCCTAGAGGATTTCTCTTCTGCAAAATATATTTTTGTATCTCTTGGAGTTCTCTCTTTATTCTAAAAGAAAGACAAATGCATATTAATTTGCTAATAATGGGATATATAGGGGCTTTACTTGCCCCCACTCATGAAGAGCACCCTCCCATTAAAATATGAGGAGGGAAGGGGTGAGTTGATATGAACAAGTTCTTGTTCAAATATTATCATCTAATAGTGCGCTAATAGACTAAGGGAAGAATTTCCTCTCCCTGTTGTCTTTCTCTTGTTTCTAAACCAACCAAGGCCAAAAAAATTACTATTCCCAAGTTGCCTTTAGTTAAAAATTCCTGAAGATCAAGATCCTTAAGATATTTTGTCTTTGATCTGTTAGAGCTTCAAAATGTATAGCTGATGTTCAGTAATGGCTTAAATTTGACCTTTTGTAAAATGCAAATATGATCAGTTCATTTAATTGCCTACAATTTTTAATGTGTCTCTGCACATAACGAATAATTCAAGTTGCTTAGTATGGAATCCCAACTCTGTAATAATGTGGCCCTTACTTCTCGTACCCTTAGCAGAGAAGCTCTAGATTTATTCTCACATGCATCCTAAAGGGTCATATCAACCTACTTGCAATTTCACTACAGACAGTGCACTTACTTACTTCTCTGTTACCTGTGTCATTCCTTATGCCTTGAATCCCTCTTCCTTTTCTCCTCTGTTTGTAAGGTAAACTCTCATGGAGGCTGCCAGTCTCAGCTCCATCTCAACCACAGTATCTGGACAATAATGACACCTACTCAGAATTGGGCTCTCACTCCTCCCTGCTCCCAAAGCACCAGTACCTTATACACCTCTATAAATGCACCCAAGACATTTTGTTAAATTGTTTTTTCAATCCCTATATGTTTAATTTCTACCTGAAGCCAGTTAAGAACTCCATAAACATTTGGTGATCAAATCATTGAATAGTAGATATTAAGCTTATAGATGCATAAGCAACACACTCAGGTAGACACAACTGACAGTCATTATGTTCAATAATTAACTGGCCAACTCTGCAGTATTGCATGATCAATTAATTTTCAAGAAGAAGGAGTAGTTACAGAACCTCTTAATCCTAATTTACATGAACGCAACTGGATCTGTGGATACCAGTCTTTTTTGATTATGTGCTCAGAGAGAGGGAGGTAAATAAGATATGTGTATTTGTTTACAAAGCTCTTCAGCCTTCCCCTTTGTCACATAAACCAAGAGAAAAGTGGATCACTCAAGTAGCTCACAAGGGAAATACTAATAAATATCCTCTTTAAAGCTTACAGACTCTCACATTCTCTGTAATCCTTAAAACAATACTGTATGCTAATTAGAATAAATATTATAAATCCATTTTATAAATACAGACACCCCTAGGGCACCAGGAGTAAAGTGATATGCCCAAAGATTATTCTGCCAAAGGTAATGAAAGCAGCACTTAAATTCACATCTTCTGATTTCTTTGCTTAAGTGTTCATTTTGTTCAACCAGTTAGCAGAGACATCCAAGTAATATACAGATTGAACAGCTCAGTTTCTGGAGTAGAACAACATCAATAACAATTTACAATACTTAGGTTTACTTTTTATATGTTTTCACACCGTTTTATTTGCTTCCTACAACAGCCTTGTAAAGTAGATTGGACAAATGTTCCTACATCTGCTTAGTAGATGAAAAATCAGAGGTCCAATGAGATGAGATGACTTTCCCTAAGTTACGCAAAGTTAGTCATTGACAGACTTGATCCCCAATTGCTCTATCTATCCATTCTTCTAGATAGCCAATATCATGATATAATGAAAGGCTCAGCAATTATTAGAGTGTTAGCTGATTTTGGAGGAAAAAAAGAAAGATAAATAGAAGTAATTAGCTCATGTCTAGACAGCTCCAGAATTGTCTCAAAGGCAGACATGTACTATGATGCGATTCCTTTTGTACCATTCTTCTTTAAGGGAGGGTCCAAATGGATCTGCAAATCACCAGTTGTTTTGCTTACCAGTAGCGTAATGTTGAGTACAGGGCACACTTTTACCTTGAATGGGAAGAGATATACTATAGTCCAGGGTAAATTTAAACTGTCCAGTTTTTATGGCATGTATTTTGAGCTCTGACTTTGTAAATTTCCCTGTGTTGAATTTTAAACCTATAATTTGGATTATTCATTCCCTTTCATCCAAACATATGCACTCTTCCAATATACATGTTTACTTCTGTGTTCACAGACACACAGCCTACCCACAAATATGAATGTGACACTGCATAATCAACCACACAAAATTTATTCAGACACGAACATATACACACACATGTACACACCATTTCATTATATTTCCCTTCCCTAATAAAACATATGGATGCACAAGACATACACTCATCCCTTTGGTTAATGCCTCTCCTCTTGCACATGTGCTACCTTACATTCCTTTAACTAAACATGCACCAACACATGTGTTCATACACAAAATGCCAAGTTTCAAAATGATTAAGAATCATGTCAATTTTCAGGTCCTAAATGTGCCTGGAAAATCATTTAAACTTCATGCTAGGGACTAATTTGTGGAGGAAGGATTTTCGTACTCTGGAGTAAGAAGAATAGGGTGACATGACAGGGAGGCAACACTGAAGACTCATCTAAGAACATAGTCTAAAGCCAGAAAAATCAGCCCAATCATATCTATCCACAAGTGTCTCCTCCACTCAGATGTCATAGATTTTGGAAATTTTCCAAAGTGAGTTGAGCGGGCACAGGCACAGAATCCTCTCTCACCTCAGATAAAATCCACATGGAATATGGGAAAGATGACTGGGTACTGGAAACAGAGGCTACATTTGGAAGGCCAGATTTACCTCCTAAACTTTTTTTTTTTTTGACAGGCAGAGTGGACAGTGAGAGAGAAAGAGAAAGGTCTTCCTTTACCGTTGGTTCACCCTCCAATAGCCACCGTGGCTGGCACACTGCGGCCGGCGCACCATGCTGATCCGAAGGCAGGAGCCAGGTGCTTCTCCTAGTCTCCCATGTGGGTGCAGGGCCCAAGAACTTGGGCCATCCTCCACTGCACTCCCAGGCCACAGCAGAGAGCTGGCCTGGAAGAGGGGTAACTGGGACAGAATCCCACACCCCAACTAGGACTGGAACCCGGGGTGCCAGCGCTGCAGGCAGAGGATTAGCCTATTGAGCCACGGCGCTGGCCAGCCTCCTAAACTTTGAGTTTCAATTTCCTCATGTGTATGTAAAACAGAAATGATAATACTCACCGTCTAATACTGTAGTAAGAATTGAATGCAATGGGAGACATCCATAAACTGCAAATCACAGCCTCTGGCACACAGCGAACTCCCAATGATAGTATTAAAGTATGTTTTACTCTCCGAACACATGAGATGTTACACAAAGCCAGACTCTCCAAGGCATATATAAGGGGTCTTAAGAAGTTCATGGAAAATTCATATAATGAAAAAACTATTAATAGATTTCAAAACATTTTTGCACCAAGACAAACTTGTCTTTTAATTCCATTTGTCTGTGAACTTTTTGAGTTCCTTCATTCATAGGGAAGTTTTACAAAGAAATAGCATTTCAGCTGACTTCCTCATGACATTGACAACACTGGAAAGAAAAAAAAAAGAGTCTGGATTCTTAAGAAATTATCAGGATTTAGAAATCTTTTCCATGAGACTTTGCTTTCCACATAGCTAGAAAAGGTTTTTGCTTTGTAAAGAGAAGTATAAATTAACCATGAAACATTTGGGGGAAAAAGAGGGGACAGTTCTGATTTCCCGGGAGAGATGGCACATGGGATCCAAGAAGCTAGAAATCAGAGATCTTTTCTGAAAAGATAATGACTTGGAGGCAGTATTGTGTTTTTTTTTTTTTTTTTTACAGGCAGAGTGGATAGTGTGAGAGAGAGAGAGAGAGAGAGAGAAAGGTCTTCCTTTTCTGATGGTTCACCCCCCAATGGCCACTGTGGCCGGCGCACCACACTGATCCGAAGGCAGGAGCCAGGTGCTTCTCCTGGTCTCCCATGCGGGTGCAGGACCCAAGCACTTGGGCCATCCTCCACTGCACTCCTGGGCCACAGCAGAGAGCTGGACTGGAAGAGGAGCAACCGGGACAGAATCTGGCACCCCGACCGGGACTAGAACCCGGGGTGCCAGCGCTGCAGGTGGAGGATTAGTCTATTGAGCCGTGGCACCGGCTTGGAGTTAGTATTTGGCTCAGTGGTTAAGCTACTGGTTAGGACACCCATATCCCATATGAGAATAACTGGGTTTTCCCCTGGCTCCACTTCTGATTCCAATTTTCTACTAATGTACACCCTGAGAGGCAGCAGGTGATGATCCAAATACTTGGATAGTTGCCATCCATGTGAGATGGACTCCTGGTTTCCAGCTTCCCCACTGCTGGTTGTGGGCATTTAAGGAGTAAACCAATGGATGAAAGATTTCTCTCTGCCCCCATCTTTCAAATAAAATTAAAATAAATAAATAAACATTTAAACATGATAGTTAACTGAAGTAATACAAGGATGGAAAGAGTACTCAGAAGGCAATTTGAAAAAGCTAACAAATGGTTAGAATACATTTTCTTAATGTTTTTTTATGTTGTTTATAGCAAAATGGAAGAAAAATATAACAGAGATGAATTGATCATTTGAATTATCTACACATCCTACTACCAGGCAATGATGTCTCTGTGATACATAAACTAGATTTGGGATTGGATACTTAGGAAAATGATTAAAGTCTCAGAATCTCAATCTCTAAAGTGGAGTTAATGTGAGTTTGCACTTAATAGTCTTGTTGTAAGGATTCTGTGAAATATTACATGCTAAGTGCTTAGCAAATGGAGTAGTAGTCATGTTAATTTTACCCCCATCACTGGCTTTTTGGAAGGGTGCACTAAATACACTATAAATTATTATTTTCAGATTTATAAAATATATTTAAGTCAGTTATGTGTAATTTGAAGGGGTTTGGTGAATCCTAACTCAAAAGTTTCTTTTCTTCCAAAGGAGACCTCTATGAAGTTTTATATCTAATTTCACTTTTTACATCTAAAAAAATCAGAATGTTCTGCATGCTTCTCTTCTCCTTTTCTCCATTCCTCTCCTAATCACTCAGTTTTGCTGTGCTTCACAAAAGAGAACCACTCCCACCCAAAATGTCAAAATGAAACATGATTTTACTCAGAAACTGCTTACCAGCAGTATTTGCAAAACATTTGTGCTCATCTGTCAGGCTTCTTGGCCAAATGTGGCCATCCTACAAAGCAGCAATAAAATATGAAATAAACCTTTCCATAAAACATTTACTAAAGCTGTAAAAGTTAAATAGCTTGTAATAAGCAACCATATAAAAGCATGTAGCCCAGCTCTTGATCATTACCTTTCATTAGCACTTGGAAGGAAAGCCAAGCTATTCTTCTAAACTGCCCAACTTAACAGTGCAGAATTGAATCAAGGGTATTGTTCCCCAGACTCTCCACTTAGAAGCCAAACATTTTCACCATTGTTTCATTGAATGGAATCTAAGATGATCAGATTCCTCTCCTGGAGGTAAAACTTAGTTTGAAAAGAGACTCCTTAACTCTTGGAATTCCTGCCTTAGGAATTAAGAAAGTTTGAGAAGAAAAGGGAATTTAAAAAAAAAATTAACTCCTGAAGTGTGATAGTAAGCAAGGAGTGGGCATTTGGTGTTGGCTGCTCAGTCTTTGGTTCTCCTTCCTAACAATGTCTTATATCCTTTCAAAGAGATTCCACTATGGATTATTTGGGGTTAGTGCATGTCCACCCTCACCTTCCAACAGGTAAAGATAGAGAATACGCTAATTAGACTTTGCTTTTCAGGACAATGGTAAACCTGGATCAGAGTGATGTCAACAGGAGGGAGGGGCTCACTGGGGCTTTCATTCCTTAATAGCATCCTGCTGGGACTGCTCCACAGGTCCTGTTGCCCAGCCTGTGGACTTGTTCAGACCCCTCCATCCATGAGTCGATTTCTCTAGCTTTCTCTTGAGTATTATAAATATCTTGTCTCCTAATGCATCCCTTTTAGGCTCAAGTTTTCTAGAGTTGTTACTATTACTTGTGTTAAAGGATCCTAATCACCACAGAGTCTCAAACAGTAATTGTCATTAATTCCTATTTGTTTTCAATAAGCACACACCATGTAGAAGGATATCAGTGAAAGAATTACACAATGAAAATTTGTCTACCTCACCCTTCTTCTCCCCTCAAAAAAAAAAAAAAGTCCATGATCTGTTTAATACAAAGTGTATCTGAGATAAGTTAGATCAAATGACTGTCAAGATTATAGAAAATATTCCATGGAAGGAAAAACAGAACACCTATCTAAAAAATCTCTGAGGAGGTATAGACTAGAAGTTTCTAGTCCACACAAAGTGATTTAAACTCTCTTAATAGTTGAGAACTTCATATAAATATTTGCCTAGTGGCCCAAAAGGCACCAAAAAGAAAAGAAACCTCTGTGAGTTGAAACCTTATAGATTACAGTTGGTGGCTCCAAATTGTTTGTGGTTAAGATGATTTATGATTTATAAAAGGCTGGTATTGTCAGCCCTTGCATAAAACAGATATGTCTCACAGGCTCAGTTTTACCGGGAGCAGCTCACTGGAGCCAAAATGATATACAAAATGGAATGCCAGCCTCTTTATTTTGTTCAAATCCCTCCCCTTCAGGCCAAGTCATTTTAAGTGAAAAACAAACAAACAAAAAAAAACCAGAAACTTGGGGAGCAAGTTGGTATTTAATACAACTCCCGAAGTCCTACTCACTGCAGAAATCTTAATTAGCAAGGAGAACTGGTCTAAATGCATATGTGCTGTATTAACTATCTGACAGACCACTTGCATGCTGCCTTCACATGTGAGCCAGGATGAAGCACAGCCGGCACTGAGGCTCAAAGACAGCCTGAAGCCATCACTGGCGAGTACTGGCCGCTGTCTGTTTAAGACTCCCGGAGGTTCACATCGGTGGTTTCCTTCCAGTTTCCAGTGGTATGAGAGACACCGCCAGTATAAATCTTGTTGTCACAAAAGAACAAGTTATAGTATATATTCAACCACACACATACAAAACTTTCAAATAACATTAACTTAAACCCACAAAACCATGGAGAGTCAAAAGCAAGGCTGCAGCTCTGTCCTTAAGTCACCCCCATTGTGTTTAGACATTGAAGAATCCCAAACTCATCACAGGGTATCACCAGGGCTGAGTACACAATGCTAAGACAATAAGTCAAGCTGGTTTAAAAAAAAAAGTTAAAAAAGGAAAGAAAAAGAAAAGAAAGGAAGGGAGTTGGGGGAAATCTCACAGTTCAAGTGTGGTTGAAAAGTAAATACAAATCAAAGTCCTTTTGTGATTTTTTTTAATCTCCATGTGTGGACCCAGACACCTTGTCCATTCCTGCAGAACAGCAAATGTGAGAGCGATAGAAGGCAGAACCCAGCCTGGGGAAACTTGGAGATTTCTTCTAGCATTGTGGGTCCTAAGAAAAGCTTTTTACAAAACAAATGTTGCTATTATTTGGCTTAAGGTTATGTATCTTCTTGGTTCATTCATGGATCAAGTCTTCAGTTTTTCCAGGGTCACTGGATCGAGAAGCTAGGAGGCCTGGCTCTCCTTGGCAGAACTACAGATGTCAAGTCTGAGGCAGGAAGCTGTCCATGAGGCAGCGAATGATAGGTGGTAAAGAAGCTGAGTTTTCAAGTCAGAGAGGCCAGGGTTTCCATCCCAACCAGAAGTCACTTCTTAGCCTGACATGGGCCAGGGAACTCACTTCTCCAAGTGGGAATATTGCAGCTATAAAATGAATCAACACCCACCTCACAGGGCTATTGTGAGGATTAAAGGAGATACTTGTGAAGCCCTTTGCTGCCTGGAGTATAGCAATCCTCCAGTAAATAGTCCATCTATCTGTGAGAATCAAATATTTCCAAAGGAAAAAATAAAACAGTATCTAAATTTTTAACATCAAATGGGAAGAAGGCTGAAGGACTCTGGATGCAAATTGAAAATGCTTTCATTATACTGAGAGTAACTTTCACACAGGGAAAAGGCTGCAAAAGTAAATCATTCATTCCACAAGTATGCCAGCTATGTGCCAGGCTTTGGGAAATTCAACAATGAACGAGAGAGAAATGGTCCCTGCTCTCCAGAAAAAAACAATCTAGAGAGGATGTAGACAGAGAAACAGGCAATTACAGTAAGGAGTCTGGTCAGGGACCTACTTCTTTCATTCAGTGTCCTGGTGCCCACCATGTTCCCAACCTCATGAGAAACCACAGTGGGGCCCCTTCCTATGCTCACATCCCACTTCCTGCCAATCAAAGGAGGTGACTTGAAATTTTGGCCTTGCACTTCCTGGCCTATAAAAGCTTCATCAAATGAGTAAAACAGCTTCCAATCAATGCCTGAGCCTTAGAAGCCCACCTGCCTTAAGCAGCTTTCAAGACCTGAATAGTATGGGTTAAATTATATCTTCCCAAAATTCTTATGTTGGAAATCTCCCAGAACACCAGAATGTGATTATATTGGGGGCCTTTAAAGAAGTGATTAAGCTTAAAGGAAGCCATGAGAGTGAGTCATAATCTAATCTGGCTGATGTCATTATAACAGGAAATTTGGACGTACACAAAAAAGAGATACCAGGGAGACACACACACAGAGACCCACATGGAAAAAGCTGTATGAATACACAAAAGCCAAGTGAAGGCGAAAATAGGGCCATCTTCAAGCCAAGGAAGATGAACAAACTTCAGGAGCAAATGAAACTCTGGCATCTTGATCTTAGACTTGTAGTCTCTAGAACCAAGAAAATAAAACCCTGGGGCCAGCATTGTGGCCATCAAAGGCATTTCTGTAATGCTGGCATCCCATATGGTCGCTGGCTCAAGTCCAGGCTGCTCCTCTTTGGGTCCAATGCCCTGCTAATGTGTCTGCAAAGGCAGCAGAAGATGGGCCAAGTGCTTGGGCCCCTGCACCCATGTGGGAGATCTGAACGAGGCTCCTGGCTCCTGGCTTGGGCCTGACTCAGCCCTGGCTGGTGAACCTGGAGATAGAAGATCACTCTCTGACTATTCCCCATCCCTTTCTCTCTCTCTCTCTCTCTCTCTCTCTCTCTCTCTCTCTCTCTGTAACTGGTTTTCAAATAAATAAAATAAATACTTTAAAAAAAAAAAGAAAAGAAAGCACTCTGTTTTTCAAGCCACCCTGTCTGTGATATTTTCTTAGGCAAACCTAGGAAACCAATACAGTTGCTTTTCTTAGTGAGGAAGAGATGCAGTAAAGAAATAGGAACCTTTGCACTCCAGAAGGGACAGAAGTGTATTCAGTGAATGGCAGAGGATGTTGATGCTGATTTCCAAAGCACATGCTACCAGTGAAATGGGCCATCTCACCCAAAATGTTTGACAAGGATTCTTGCCAACACTGCTTTTACACACCCATGCACCAACCTTCTCATAATTAACAATGTTCAATGGAACATGGTTCTAGGTTAATGAGATCTGCCAAAGGACCCCGCAAAATAGTCGCAGGCACGTTTTAATAATGGCTTATGTTTTATTGAGCACATACTGAGTGACAGCCACTATTCTTAGCACTTCTTATGTATTAGTTAATTTAATACTCACCACACTTTATTTGTGAGCTTCCTAGGGCTACTGAAACAAATGACCATGAAAGGCATGACTTAAAGAAGCAAACTTAATTCTCTAATTGTTCTGAAGTCCAGAGGCTAGACTGAATTCTGGAAGCCCCAAATCAAGCTGTTGGCAAAGCCATCCTAGCTCTAAAACATATACAAGAGAATTCTTCCCTGGCTCTTTCAGTTTCTGACGGTTTCTGGAAATCCTTTCCATACCTTGGCTTGAAGCTGCATCACCCCAAACTCTGCCTCCACTGTCCACATTGTGTTCTCCACGTGTGTCTATGTTTTCTTATAAGAATACCACCTCACTTGAGTAAATCCCTTCCTAGTCCAGATGACCTCATCTAACTTTAGTTAATTACATCTGGAAAGACCCTATTGGCAAATAAGGTGGCAATGAAAGGTAATTCTGAGTGGACGTGACTTTGGCGGGGAGGAATCAAGCCAGTAGAAGTAGTTACTGTTATTGTCATGTCGGTTTTAGAGATGAGAATGCCGGGGTAGCGATGAAGTAACTCTCCAAGGTGGCCCAGATAATCAAAGACTAGCAGCATGTACTTCAAAAGCCCATGTTCTTAGCGGCTATGCTGTGCTGCTTCTCATGAATATTTCTAAAATGAATGTATGAAATAGTCGTAAATGGTCAAGTGCTAGCATTCGCAGTTATATTGTCCTAATTGTACTCCTAATCTTCTCACTGAGGCCACTACACCAGTCTTGAAAGTAAATTCCTACTACCACTTTCTCCTTCTTCAAGTTCACCCACCATGTTAGCTCCAAATGTGTTTTCTCATACCAAAGATTGATTATCTTACAATTCACATAGTGCAGCAGCTAATATTCTTCATTCATTGGACTAATAGCTCCACGCAGGCAGGTATTGTGTCCACTTTCACTCACCACTGTATTCAAAGTAGTGAATATAGGTCCCTGGTACATAGTACATTCTCAAAAATAATGGTTACATTAGTAAAGGGATAAATAAGTGAGTGGATGGGTGGATGGATGGATGGATGGATGGATAGATGGATAGATGGATAGATGGATAGATGGATGGATGGATAGATGGAAGGGTAGATGTTATGGGTCAACTTACACTACCAGTCTCAATTCCTGCTGCTTCATTTACAATTCTTCTCTGTCTCTCATCCTTTCTCACCATCTATTTGCATCTTCAGTGTCTCAATCACATATGACTGCTCATTTATTGTCATGAACCAAATTGATGCTGCAACTCTACATATATCTGAGGCAGGCTTAAAGTGCCAAATTCAACACTGACCTCTCCATTAAATACATTTAGACAACACTGCGCTGCCATGGTTTGTCCCACAAAGGTTCAAGTATCAGATGCTTGCTACTGAGTGTCATGATGTTGAGGTGGTAGAATCTTTACAAGTTAGGGCCCAGTGAGAAGTAATCAGGTCATTGGAGATGCTGCCCTTGGAAGGAGGTAAAGCCGGTCTCATTGAATGGGTTAGTTCTCACGAGGGTGGGTTGTCATAAAGTGAAATCATACTATGGCCTGGCCCCTTCTAAATGTGGCTGTTTTCTTCACTCTTCATAATATCCTCAAATCACCAGAGGACAGATGGGGCTACTTGATCTCAGATCTTCAACCTCAAAAATTGTGAGCTAAGTAAACGTCATTATAAAGTACTCAGTCTCAGGCACTTTGTAATAGCAACAGAAAATGGACAATAACACACACACACACACACACACACACACACCCTGATTGCTTCCACTCACCAGGACATCAGATAACTTTGTGGTGTCACTAACATTACATTTAGTTTGCTGTATGATATCTAATTATAATAATTTTCTTCCTGACCCTACTCTTGAGAAATCCTTGTGTCGGGACTATGTCTTCATTTTTTATCACCAGTGTCTAACACAATGCTTATGGCAGCATGGACACTTGATAAGCGCTTGAAGAATCAACGACTGAATAGTCTCATATCAATGTGTATATAAACATAATTTTTATTCCTATTTGACTAAGGCTTGACTGTGCATGTACAGAATTCAATTCTCAAACAATGAAGCAATATCTTGGCTTTCAAAACTACCCAAGCACAGATGTCACATAACTAAGAAGAGGCTGAAGCCAAAATCTCAGTTCAAAAAGAGAAATCCTAGGTACAAAATTATTAAAATGCAATGGAGGCCCTGCAACTGCTGAATTCCTATTTGTCTGTGTGATGGGTAAATGAGGTGAAGGGATAAAGAAACTGGCAGCATGATTTCAGCACTGGGGACTGATTTGTCATAACTGATACAGCTTTACAGCATTAAAAAAATCACATCTGGAGTCCATTTCAAAATTAATAAGCCTATATACTCACTTCCAACTCAGTGTAATGAGGTGATATAATGTGGCATAAAGTTCATGGGCTTTGTGATCAGAAAATGGTAAACATGATCTACTGTTTCCCATCATTAATAGAAACGTATGTGCATGCATGTATATCCTTCCTTACTCTCATCTCCTCCTCTTTCTACTTTATCATTTCATTTCTATGACATTCTTCACAGCAATATTCTCCAAGGACTTATTTACACACGTGTTCCACTATCTCACCTCACATTCTCTTATGCAGCTAAAAAGCTTCTGTTCCTTCATGTTGAGATTGCTCAAGCCACATTCAACATTTTCCTCTGTGCTGTCACCTCCTTGTTCCTATCATATTCGACTTTTCAGTGACCACACACACATAGGTCCAATCTTCCTTGCTTAAAGCATTTCCCTCTCCTCTTGGCCACTATTAACCCCAGGTTTTTTTCGAATTCTGTTCTTCCTTTGTCATCTTTCAAGCTGTTATTTTTTATTCTCCCTGGCTGACTCTTCTTCCTACATCTGACCTTAAAATCCTGGTGCACCCCAGGTTAGAGGCCTGGATTTCTTTGCCTTTCCATCTTTCTCTGTCACCAGGTCTGTCCAATGATCTTAATGTCACATGTGCACTGGTGACACCTCCTGCCCTGGCTTTGTTCCTGGACTTCTCCTCCTTTATTTAATGGTTCTCTTGCCAGAATGAGACACTGCAGAATAGATGGCAACATGGAACCCCAATAGAACCTAACTATACGGGTTTGAATCCCTTTTCTGTCATCTATTTGTTTCAGGATTTTGGAAAATTTACAAAACCTGTTTCCTCATCTATGAAATAAATGTAATTCTTCACAGGCTTCTTGTGAAGTTGATATATTTAAGGAATCTATACTGGTGCCAAGAACATGGCAGGTACTCGATATGTGGCACTTATTGTGATTATTGGGAGTAGCAGTAGGAGAATCTTCCCTTAGCTATCAAACAGATATTCTAGTGTTCATAAAATGGAATTCTAAATTCTCTTACTAAAAATTATGTCTATTTGAGACTTCTCATATCCCCATTATATTAATTCACCTTATTTTTCTCATACTGTTTATCACTGTCTGAAATTGTTTTGCTTATATTTTTATTTATCTATTTATTGCCTGCCCCTTCCCCAGCTAAGATCTGAGATTCATGAAGACAGGGATCTGTCTTGTTCATTGTTGTAATTAGTTTTGTCATCTGCTAAAAGGGACAGTATAAGCTTCCTTATAGTTTTAGGTTACTGTGAACATTAAATGCACTTAATATTCCTATCACCGTGTCTGGCTGCTGCTTCAGAATCTACTAACAAAAATTAAAACAATTTCCATAGGTCATAAAGTAGTATTTGAGAGGAATTAGAACCCTAAGGAGTCTAAATCCGGACATCGGCAGGAAAAAAAATGCAGTATATGGAGTCATGAGGTTTTAGAACTGGAAGAAACATTCAGGAAGAAACATTTTATCCTTTTCATACAGGGATGGGGAATGTCTGACCTGTAGGCTATAGAATGTCCATGAAATCATTTGTTCAGTCCTGCCAAGGCAACAACAGGCAGGATTCAAAATTCAATAAATCTATAGCAGGCTAATTTTTAAGTTGATAGTTCTGCATAGCCCGTGAATGACGTTATAAATATTCAAACAGCCCTTGGCAGAAACAAGATTTCCCACCCCTGATTTAGCATAAACTTATGCCTGGAGAATGTAGGTGATTTGTCCTAATTTAGGCACATGACTAGAATTAGACCCAGAACTAGAATCAAAGTCCCTTAAATCTAAGACTAATGGGGCCAGCGCTGAGGCTCAGTGGGTTAAAGCCCTGGCCTGAAGCGCTAGCATCCCATATGGGCGCTGGTTTTAGTCTAGGCTGCTTCACTTCCGAACCAGCTCTCTGCTATGGCCTGGGAAAGCGAGTCCTTGGGCCCCTGCACCCACATGGGAGACCCAGAGGAAGCTCCTGGCTCCTGGCTTCGGATCAGTGTAGCTTCAGCCATTGTGGCCATCTAGGGAGTGAACCAGTAGATGGAAGATCTCTCTCTCTGTTGTTTACCTCTCTCTATAACTCTGTCTTTCAAATAAATAAAATGAATCTTTAAAAAAAAATTCTAGGACTACTAGTGTTAATGTTAATCCTGCAACTCCTACAAGAACTTCAGATTGTATATATTGTAACTCTTGTAAAAGCTTTTATTTGGCAATATGTGTAAAGATGCCTAAAATGTAGACATAGACAAACCTAATATTTCTTTTTCCATCATTTCTTCATTCTCTGGTCATCTACTATGTATTCAATGCTGAGCTTGATATATAGGGAAATAGATAATACATTCCAAATATACTATGAGTTCTGTGTGCATACTCATGTTCAAAGCACTTTATATGGTTCTTCAGTTGATTATTCAACAAACGTATGTTGAGCCCCTGCTGTGTGCAATGTACTTCATTAGTTTCCAGAAATGCAGTGGTGAGTCTAGGTAATATTAGGTTCCTGCATCATTATCATGTAATAATGTGAGGTAAGTGTTGAGGTTAGTGGGCAGCTCTGCTCTGCTTGACCCCTCAGGGATTCACGTTTCTCCCTTCATCTTCTGCATGCCCTTTGTTATCCAGTCTCTGAATAGTGAAAACTGGATCACAGTTGGTTCCCCCGATAACAACAGGAGAAATAGAAGTACCCTTCATTAATAGCCACATTCCAATTCCATATGAAAAAACTGAATCATATGGCCACACAAAATTGCAAGGGAAGCTAGTTAGTCAAGGCAGCTAGGCAGCTACACACCTGACCATAATTCTATCATAATGGAAAAAGAGGAGATGGGCTTAGAAGGACAGCTGGCGGTCTCGGCCTCAGTGAACCAAGCCTTCCTGGCATCTCTTCCTTTCTGTGCCTACAACCGAGGGGGAGACAGAATAATCAAAAATTTCAGACCACAGTAATTGTACTAAAGGAAAAATATGTGGGTCCATGAGAATGCAGAGTAGGAGAATTCACGTGGTCAAGACCAGTGCTTTCAAAAAGAAGGAATAGTCTAGGGAAAAGCTTAGCAGGTAATGTAGAGGGCAATGTTGAAGCTCAGATTCAGGAACCAAACTTCCAGGTTTGAGTCTTAGCTCTAGAACTGTGAAATTCTGCATGAGTTATTTCATCTCTTTATGCCTTGGTTTTCTCATTAGTAAAGTAATAATAATTAGATATTATAGTGACAATAGTTATATTACATCATAAGTACCTTTTTAAAATTTATTTATTTATTTGAGGTCAGAATTACTCAGGGGGAGGAAGAGACACAAAGAGAGAGATCTTCCATCTGCTGGGTCATTCCCCAAATAGTCACCACACCCAGGGCTGGGCCAGGCCAAAGCTTATCGACAGGAGCTTCTTTCAGATCTCCCATGTCGGGGCAGGGGCCCAAGCACTTGGGCCATCTTCCACCACTTTTCCAGGTACACTAGCAGGAAGCTAGATCAGAAGTGAAGCAGCCTGGTCTCAAACCAGTGCTCATATTGGATGCTGGTGTTGCAGGCAGCAGCTTTACCTGCTATACCACAATGCTGGGCCCCATAGGTACCATTTTTATGAGGATTAATTGTAAGTGCCACACTACAGACATGTAATAAATACAGCTAAAACTATCTAAGGATTGGGAAGACATCTATCTAGGGGGTCTTAAGTTGATAGGTAGTAATTTGGGTGCATTATTTGATGATCATTATTTAAACTTTCCTAGGCAAAGATATGGGCAGTCATCAGGACAAGTAATTCAAGAGTTTCCATGTGCAGTCTTTGTGCCTGTGAAAAAGGCCAGGCCTGGCCAAGTATGCAGGACATTGAGTGAAAGTAAATGTCCAACTGGTAAAGCTTTGAGCTGCTACCACCAGAGTAGGTACAAACAATGTTACATGTATGTTATACACTTGAATAGGAAATATCAAGGAGTGATGTTTGGAAATTTAATCTAAACAGCTGGTGGATTGTGCTATCCCTTTGTGTTTGAAATATCATCTAATCTCAATTCAGACTCCCCATTACATTATTGGTTTATTCAGTAGTTGGTTTGGGTGTCACCCCTAACTCCTGGTCCTAGATAGATTCCAGGGTTTTAAGTAGTGCCCTGATAAAGGAAGACACCTTTTGTCATCAATCACTGTAGACATTTGATAACTTTTGACTTGCGATTTCTGTTCACATGGCCTCTGCAGGTCAGGAAATCATGAAGCAACTGGGGAGACCTAACTACTGTCCACTATGAGATTCTACCACCTCCTTGCTGCACAACCAGGGAGTTATAGTGCAGAGAAGGACTTTTTCCAGCTCACAGAAATCACCCACTTGCCGAATCCCTACTTCCTGAGAATTTTTTTTAAGTAAGGGATAAACTTCCTCTCACTCTTTGCCTTTTCCTCATGGTCCTTCTTTCTTTGTTCAAACTGTCTAGACTAGAGCATCTGGAACAGCCCCTCAGTGACAGGGAGCTTTGAAAACAAAAGCCAGGAAAGGCTGTTGGCTTCTGTTTTCTGCCACATCTACTTGAGACAAGAAAGCAGGAAAATGCAAAGGGGGAATCCTGGAAAGAGAGAAGGAAGGAAAGGAGGGAGGGAGGGTGGGAGTGAGGGAGATTATTTTGCTACAATGGCACCCCTGTTTTTGTTCAACTGGGGAGCCCCTTTCATCAGAAACTTTGCACCTTGCCCATTCAGAGGCCCTCTTTCCCTCCCTCTACCTAAGACTCCCTCTGTAGCAGCAGCAAGCTGGATCCCTTGAGAAGAGGCCAACAACCGTGAGTGGACATGCATGTTTTCATTTGCTCCAATTAACAGTTGAAAGTTTCTCTTCAGACCGAATAAATCTTTCACCTTTTAATAGTTATCAATAATTAACATTCTGGAGTTCTCACATTAAATCAGGATACCTGGCACTTCTTTAAAAAATAGATTCTCTCAAAACACAAAGCACTGCATTTGTATTCCTGAATGGAAACCCCAGTACTTCCTTTGGATCTGGCTCATGCAGTTCCCACAAAACACAGCATCTCTAACTCCTTAAGATGCAGGCTAGTGCCAGATGCCCAGTATCACTGTAAGTGGGATTATTTTCTAATTGTACTGTTAAAGATAAAAATCATTGCTATAGGTCCATGCTCCATGCAGAACAACTAGGGTTAGACCAAGAGGGTATCATTGCTTGAGAAGTGAGAGGACATTTCCTTATGGAATTGAAAACTGTTTCTAGAGATTTCATGCACATCTGAAATGTGTCTAGATCTGAGAATTCAATATCAGAAGGGTGGCCAGAAAAAATACAGGACACTTGTTATATTTGAATTTTGGATAAACAATGGATTTTTAAAAGTTTCCAGTGTATGTTGCAAATATTGCATAGAATGTAGTTATACTTTAAAAAAGAAAATATTGCACAGAATGTAGTTATACTAAAGAAAAGAAGGTATTGCTTTTCTGGAACTTTAAATTAACTGAGTATTAGCATTTTTTTTCTCTTTTATGTCTTAAGAGGCCTGTTTAAGAGGCCATCAAAAACAAATCTCATTTTCTTTACTTGTCCTGTCTGCTTTTCTGCTATACACATGTAGGGAAAAAGGAAAAAGGGGCCCCAGAAGATCCAGCACTCTCGAAAAGCAATGTGGCAGAGTGCTGGGCAAAAGTAGTCTCCTTAAATGGAGACAGTGATGACTGTCTGTCAAACTTGGACGTGAACTTGGAGCAAATGCAAATGAAGAGGATACATATTCATTTTAATAGAGACCTTAGTACCCAGAGAGAATAATTTTTCACATGAAAACATCAGAGATTATATGAACATAAGCTCCCAAACCAGGATCAGTAAAAAGGGGACAATTAATAAAAAACACATCTGGACCAGACCACACCTAGCCAAAAAGTTATAGCAAATTCTGAGTGAGAAGCATTAATCAGGCTTTAATATCTGTAAGATATTGGGGCAGGTGTTTGGTGAAATGGATAAGTTACCACTTCAGATAACACATCGTTTATTGGAGTACCTGGTTTGGGTACTACTCAACTTCTGATCCAATACTGTGGGAGTAACTGGTGATTGCTCAAGTAGTTGGATCTCTACCACCCATGTGGGATGCCCAGACTGAGTTCCAAGCTCCTGACTTTGGCCTGGCTCAAGTCTGGCTATTGCTGGCATTTGGAGAGTGAATCAGAGGATGGGGGATTGATCTCTCTCTCTCTCTCTCTCTCTCCCTCTCCCCTTCTCCATCTCCTCCTGCCACTCCCTTTCCCTCTTTCTCCCATTTAAATAAAATGAAAAAAATTAACTGTAAAAAAAACAAAAATATGTATCCGCAATATAATCTTCAAGGTCACATATTATTGTGTTCATCATTGTATTGTTATTTCTACTCTATAAATCATGTTCATCCATTTGCAGTTAAATGTGAAAGAATCGCTTTACTGGAACTGTTTTAGATGGATTCCTGGGTTGAATGGGGCTTGGGTTCTACTTGAGTACTCTCATCAATACTTGGGTTCCCAGAGCAGTTAGTATTTGGGAACCCATAACTAAAAACTGATTAAGAATCTGACTCCTGTCTTGTAGTTTGCAATGGAAATTCAAAGGCAAGGATGAGTGCCTCTCTGTTATCCAGTGACCTACTGGCGAATAGGTAGAAAAGGATGCATAACTAGATTGTGGCAATACAATTGTCAAGTAAATCTATGACAGAGGTAGTTTTTAGGTGCTACAAGGGAGAAAATTCTGTCCAGGTTTGATATGTTTGTGGAAAGCTTCCTTAAAGAGTGATTGGAAGGTGGGAATAGAGGAAAAATGTCTTCTAGACAAGGGGATCTTTAGGAGGAAACCCAGAGGCCAGGAGAGCCATGGTATAGCCTAAATGGCAAGTTGTTAACCCTCAAGTATCAGGCAGGGAAGGATGATAGATAAGGTGAAAAAAAAAAAAAAAAACAGATAAAAGCAGTCACCAAGGTTTTGGTATCACACCAGGAATCTCAGATTGTCTTTCCTAACCACTTTCAAGTCCCCAAGGCATTTAAGTATCAGTGACAGGGCCTAGTTTGAATTCTAAGTTGACTGTAAGGAAATAAATGGATGGAGCAGCTGTAGAGAGCCACTTGCAAGATTATTTCAAGGGTCAGGTGAAGGTTTACCATGACTTAAGCAAAATAGGAGAAAAGGAAGGAAGGAATGACTTAAATAAACAATCAAGAGAAAAGCCAATGGGATCTAGCAGTTGGTGGAATGGCAGGATATAAAGAGGCTTGGATGAGATCAAGGAACCAAGGATGACTTCCAGCTTGGCTAATTGGGCAATGCCAACTAAAACAACAGATACCAGAGAGGGAAGAAGATGAATTTTCCCTTGGAAATATCAAGCTTTAGATGCTTGTGGAAGACCCAGATGGAGATAATACAGGAGGCAGGGCTGTTTGTAAGCCCTTCAAAGGCGCAGCACTCTTTTTTCTGGAAGTCCCATCCCACATCACAGCAAACATATTAAAATTTACCCACATCCCACATTACCTCTAGCTTTTGTAATAAAAATTCAACAAGATTTATGTCTTTTTGATTTTTGAAATTATTTGCAATTCATTTAGTTTTTGGTTGGTTATGGTTTTTCTGCAAATTGAACTTTCTCAATTGACAAATTTACTCTCGTAATGAAATTGTCATACTATCATGTTTTACATGATACATATTAAGTTTGTTTTCACATGGTTGTTTTTGTACTTTGGAGCTCATTATTCTTTACTTAGGTCTCCCAGATGTTGGAAGGCCTTGAAAAATGCACAGGCCACAAGCACCTACCCCATGATGACTGACATAAAACTGTTCTCTGAGTGGACGGCTGCACCTATGAGTCTGATGCTCGGGAAAGGTAGAGTTTCACAAGGCAAATATATGTAAGTTCTAGCTAAAACCATAAAAATGAATTTAATTACTCAAAAAAAAACATATAAATGGAGAAGAGAACTGGACCAAAAGAGTGAATAATAGCAGCATCTTGGGAAATACTCAGAGAAAAGAGAGTTTTACAAGGAGATGATGAGAATGGTGAAGAAAGTAGGATGAGAATGAGAGTAAAGAACCAGGGACCAAGCAATATCAAAAGGACCACAACCAGGATATTTATGAACATTTTAGTCCTGAATAATCCTTGATTCTAGAATCACAAATAAGGCCAATTAAGAAAAAAAAATCTCAATTTGTCATTGAAGTGGTGACACATGAAGAGCAAAAATCCAACTAATCAACAAAAGCAAGAAAGACTCAAGAGAATGGGCATGGTCTTGGCTAGTGTGGGGAAGCCACAGTTGATCTCAGTGAGAGCCTCTCCAGCGATAGGTAGTGCTAAAAACTGAGGAAGGAGGAAGGGGGTTGAGAAATGAAAGGGAGGTGAGAAAGGGTAAATAGTGACTGTGGGAATTTGAATGAGATAGGACTAAGAAAGATAGGATAATAGAGTGAGACACTGCCTGAATGAGACAGTTGGTATTTGTTCAGAATTGAAAAGATTTGAGCACTTTTATGAGCCAAGGGGAAATCCCTAAGACAGTTGGAGATACATGAATTAATAGAGAGAGCTGAAGTTGGTGGAGGATGCCCTGGAAGAATGGAGAGTCAGTCAGTCAAGAGCCAAGGACTAGGGTGTCCCTTGAACAGGTAAAAGAATATTTTGTCTCCTGAGGACAAAGCACACAGATGTAATGCTTGGAATTTTGCATATGCTAATTTCACCACTATTTCTCTATTTCTGAATGGTCCTGTCTTCAACACAACTGCAAAGGTCAGAAAAGGACCACCTCTTAACCCAGCCTTTGCTTCATATGTTTAGAAAAAGACATTTTTGGGGTTTAAAGACCTTAGAAATTTCTCTCAATATTTCTCTCTCTCTCTCCCCCTCCCTCCCTCCCTTGTTCTCTCTCTCCTTTAGAAATTTCAGGCCGGCGCCACGGCTCAATAGGCTACACACACATGAGGAAACTGAAACTCAGAAAGTTTAGGAGGCTGGCTGGTGCCGTGGCTCAATAGGCTAATCCTTCACCTGTGGTGCCAGCACACCGGGTTCTAGTCCCGGTCGGGGCGCTGGATTCTATCCTGGTTGCTCCTCTTTCAGTCCAGCTCTCTGCTGTGGCCCAGGAGTGCAGTGGAGGATGGCCCAAGTGCTTGGGCCCTGCACCCGCATGGGAGACCAGGAGAAGCACCTGGCTCTTGGCTTCAGATCAGCACAGTGCACTGGCCACAGCGCACCATCCATGGCAGCCATTGAGGGGTGAACCAACAGAAAAAGGAAGACCTTTCCCTCTGTCTCTCTCACTATCCATTCTTCCTGTCAAAAAAAAAAAAAAAAAAAAAAAAGAAATTTCAAAGAACATATATGTTTGTTCTTGTAACAGTGGAGATTTTTCTGATTCCAGGTTCAAGAGTCTCTCTTTCTAATAATTCATTTAGTGAGGAGGAGGAAGAGGGTAGGAAAAGGAGGTGGAAAGTCTAATTTTTTCTTCTTAAATTGAACTTCCCATCTTAACCAGCTACATATCATACATATCAATCATCTGTAAGCTTATCCAAACCCTATTTGACTTTTCTCATTTATCCATTCATTTATTAAACATGTGCAGAGCCTTTTCCCAAACTAAGCCCTGGGGCTCTAGGTTCATATGTATATAAAAAAGGGAGAGAACGATCCAACATGGGAAGCGAGATACACAGCAGACCCATAGAATGGCAGATGTCCTAAACAGCACTCTGGCCTCAGAATCAGCTCTTAAGGCACGTGGATCTGGCTGAAAAGCCCTTGAGAGTATTTCAGGCATGGAAAGCCAAGACACTCTGTCAAAAAAAAAAAAAATGACCAAAATGAAAGATCTCCACAAGTGAGATCCCAGTGGAAAGAACAGGTCCTCAAAGAAGGAGGGAAGGAGGTACCTTTCTCTGAAGGGAGGAGAGAACGAGAACTTCCACTTTGACCATGACCTTGTCTAAATATGACCAGAGTCGGTGAACTCAAAAGGCATTCATAGCCTTGGCAACTCATGACAAGAGCCTAGGGTGATTACTGATGCCATAAACAAGAGTGTCAATTTGTTAAGTCAACAACAGGAGTCACTGTGCACTTACTCCTCATGTAGGATCTCTGTCCTTAATGTGCTGTACATTGAGATTTAATGCTATAACTAGTACTCAAACAGTATTTTTCACTTTGTGTTTCTATGTGGGTGCAAACTGTTGAAATCTTTACTTAATATGTACTAAACTGATCTTCTGTATATAAAGAGAATTGAAAATGAATCTTGATGTGAATGGAAGGGAAGAGGGAGTGGGAAAGGGGAGGGTTGTGGGTGGGAGGGAAGTTATGGGGGGGGGGGGAAGCCATTGTAATCCATAAGCTGTACTTTGGAAATTTATATTCATTAAATAAAAGTTTAAAAAAAATGAATTAGATGGTGAAATAAACTTTCTGAGATTTTTCTTGAAAAAAAAAAAAACAGATTCTGAATGAACACTCTTTAGATGTACAAAGAAATTCTTTTTTCATTCTCAACTGCTTCCTTCCAACTCTAAAGGGTGCCTCACTGCTCGACAGTTCTAGAATTTAATGAACAGCTCTCTGCTGATCTTATCCCAAGTTTTTCTCTCCACCACAGAGTAGATACAAATTCAGTTCACTTTGGAGTCTTGGGTTGGCTCTGGGATAGAAGTGGGTTTGGATTGGTTGTGCGGCGTGAGCTGCAGAAGATGAGAAATGAACATACTGACGTGATTCTGTATTAGTCAGGAAAATTCTAAGAAATTGTTCCCAAAGAGAGGTAGTAAGAGGATTTTTTCTCCTCTATTAGCCTTATATAACTTGTAAAATAACAGGCTGCCATTTTAGAATAGTTGGTGTTGGCATGCTGTTATCTTGAAAATTACATGAAACTATTCTTTTTAGAAAATATTACTTCAGTTTTTAGGTTAAACTTGATGCCAAACACAGATGAGTAGTTGGTTTACACAATTATCGCCTTTTTCTTAGAAGTAAGGGCAAAACCTCAAAACATGCCACAGCAAAATAGCTATTTCTGTCACTGGCTAACAATTGAAGGACATCCATAAACCTTTGGAAATTAATATCCCCAGGAAAACCTATTTGACGAAAGTCACAAGGAAGTTATTAACTAGAGTTAAGTCACTGACAAGAGATATTATTAATGATCTCATCAAAATTTCAAGTGCATTTAAATATAATGTTGCAAGCCTTATTATTGACGAGTCAGAATATTAAATTATTCTACAGTGGTTACTTGGCTAGCGATCAAGTGAAACAAGATGAAAAGCTTAAGTTCTAGGTAATTCCAAAATTCTTTATGCTTTGCCCTATTAAAAAGGTAGAATCATTAGCTTTCCTATCTCCACTTATGCCCAAACCCATGGATTGTTAATACGGTTTCTTTTAATTGTTAATTGTTGCCTGTTTCTCTTCCAAATGCTGATGCAGGAAGGATGAAAGTCAGAAAAATCCTCCAAGCTTGGTTTTCCAAAAGTGGTTCAGGAAGTTCAGTTTATCTTCAGATTGGAAGAGACACATTCAAGTACATTGGGTCTTTAATTGCCATCCCACGAAGACTTTTTCTGCAAAGAGAGAGAATATTCTCCTTCCTACTCTATTCTACTTCGCTGAAACCTTGATCTAGCTTTGAGGTTATCACCAGGTTAAAATTTAGGCCTTGACTTCGTTAGTGCTCTCTATATGTGCTAAAGCTCAACCAACCATTAATGTACTAGTGTTGAGTAATAAATTATTTATATTTACATGTATAATTAAACATTGTCATAATTAAATTTTTCTTTTCTGAGCTGTAAGTGTTTATCTAGTCACCTAAGACAATATTCTTTTTGCTTTTTGATGTCCCTACTTCAGCAGACATTTATGGAATGTTTATTACTAATGTAGTGTTGAACCAGGAGCTATAAAGGCAAAATTCAATGTGAGATCGTCCTAGCTTTCCACAAGTTCCAGAAATAAAAGTAGGCCATTCAGTTCTCTGGAATAAGGTAATGCAAGCGGCATGCCAGGAAGTCCAAGGAGCAAAAAAGAGTCCATTTAAGAAATGGGCTAAGGATATGAACAGTCATTTTTCAAAGGATCAAATACAAATGGGCAACAAACACATGAAAAGATGCTCAGGATCACTAGCCAACGGGGAAATGCAAATAAAAACCACAATGAGGTTTCACCTCACTCCAGTTAGAATGGCTATCATTCAAAATTCAAAACAGAACAAATGCTGGTTAGGATGTAGGCAAAAAGGTACCCTAATCCATGATTGGTGAGAATGTCAACTAATATAATCATTATGGAAGACAGTATGGACATTCCTCAGAAATTTGAAAATAGAGCTACCTTATGACCCAGACATCCCAACTCCTGAGAATTTACCCAAAATGAAATCAGCACACGAAAGGGTTATCTCTACCCCGATGTTTATAGCAGCTCAATTCACAAAAGCTAAGATATGAAATCAACCCAGATGTCTATCAGCTGAAGGCTGAATGGAGAAACTATGGTACATGATGGAATACCGCTCAGCCATAAAAAAAAATGAAATCCTGTCTTTCACAACAAAATGAGCGCAAGTTTAGACCAATATGCTTAGTAAAATAAGCCACTTCCAAAAAGATAAATGTCATGCTTTCCCTGACTTGTGAAAGCTAACATACAGAGAACCAAAAAATCTAATTATATGAGCAAAATTGATATTTTGAGATTTGATTATTGTTTATAGCCCTTGTCTATACTCTTGAGGAATAGTGGTTTTTTAACTTACTAGTTATTGAATTCTTTATTTAGTGGTGGGTTAAGCTTGTGATTATAAAGAAAACTGAAAGTATGTCATAGTAAAAATTAAAAGAAAAATAAGAAAGGAAGGAGGAGAGAGGGTGGGTACATGGGCAAGAGGGAGGGCAGGATGGGAAGCATCACCATGCTCTTAAATTTGTATATATGAAATACATGAAATTTCTTCACCTTATACAAATAAAAACATTTTTAAAAGGAAAACTATATCCCAATAAAAATAAACACAAGGAAACAACCTGGGCAAAGAAGTGGAAAAGGTAAAGAGGGAGAGGGAGGTGGGAAGTATCCTTTTGCTCTTAAGGTTGTATATATGAAATACATGAAATTTGTTCTCTTTTGACAAATGAAAGAAAAAATATTTTAAAGTTAAGTACTTAACCCAACATGGAATCAAGGGAAGTTTACGGAAAGTATCCAGAAGGGGGGTGATCCCAATGATGCTGAACCTTGAATGTAGGGGAAGTAGAAGGAAAGAAACTTGCATTCATCAGTGCCTACAATAGGCAGGTGCTTTACTCATGGTTTTCCATGAAATCCTTCCAACACCCCTGGGAAAGGGTATTTTGATCCATTTGTAAATGAGGAAACTGAAGCCTAAATATAGTCAATAAATTCAGGCAACTTGACAATGGCAGGCAGGATTCCAAGCTCATGCATATCACCACTGTAATCTCTCATCTCTGCTGTAATCTCCATGTGCTTGCTTCATCAACCCACCATTCTGTCCTCTGCATGACCTGTAGACAATTCTACATGCAAGAGCTCTGGTAAACAGGATGCTACAGTTTGTCTCAGCTAACATTCAGTGAGTCCACTGTGGAAGGTCCAGCAACATCAAGGGTTCTCTGAGACTGAAGCTCCCCTGCAGGCCCAGCACTCCCTTTCCCAACATGTGTGGCATTCAACACATCACCCACATTCTTAGGCACCATATTAAACAACGCCTCCCTTACTAATTGTCAGGGAAACATTTTTTTCCCCCTGAACAACTAGTCAGAGGATTCCTTTCAGAGGCAGGGCCATCCTGGTAAGAATATGTCTTGAGAAACCATTTAGGGATAGATGATGAGTTCCTGTGAGGTATACATGTCATCTGCTGCCGAAGTTCCAAGGAAGGAGGCTTAAGAAATTTGTGTAAGACAAAGAGAATGTACTTGATACTGAGACAAAGGAGAAGGGAAGGGAAAGTAAAAGAGTGTAGGTAAAAGAGGCAGAGAAACACAGAGGTTGATGGGACTTTTGCTATGACCTTCAGCTCCTCTGCAACATCTCTCATCACACAGAATGCTTAGTGAGGGGCTTGTGCTGTGATGCAGGAGATGAAGCTCCTGCCTATGATGCCAGCATCCTGTACTAGATCACTGGTTAGTCCTGGATGCCACACTTCTGATCCAGCTTCCCGCTAATTGCCTGGGAGGACAGGAGAAGATGGTCCAGCAGCTTGTGTCCCTGACACTCATATGGGAGACCCAGCTGGAGTTCCTGGCTGTTGGCTTCAGCTTGGCTGCATCCCAGCCATTGCAGCCATTTGGCAAAGTGAGCCAGCAGATAGAAAATATCTTTCTCCTTCTCTCTGTCTCTCTCTGTCTCTCTGTCTCTGTCTCTGTATCTGTCTCTCTCTCTCTCATAAACAAAAAATAAATAATTTTAAAAATAAGAAAACAGAAGGAAGTGTACAAAAGGGTAGCAAACAGCTATACCTAAAACTCTCCAAGCTTACGATAACAAAATCTGATGTCTGAGTTGTCTAACCTGATCTGAATTATTTCAGTCATTCGACTGACAATTATTGAGTGCCTATTACCTACCAAGCATTGTTCTGGGTGCTGTGTATAAATCAGTGAGTGAGACAGGGGCAGTTCCTACCCAGACTCATCTCCTTGTCAACTTTTGGCTAGAAATTCTGCATGAACACCTGGCTGCATCTCCTCCTACTTGTACCTGCTCATGACCTTTCATTTTCAAAAGACTGAAACTGAATCTAAACCAATTTAAGCAAAATCAGGGATTTATTGGCTCATACAACTAAAATATTCATTTCAGCATTATCTTCAAGAATCTTCTCTTTCTCTCAGTCTAGGTGCCTACTATCTGGATTATTTTTCAGCATTCTCCAAATTGTAGCAATAACATTGCAGGCAGTGCCTGTTGCCAAAAGAAAGTATTTTTACTATTAATGCCAATAAATATCGAAGGCAGATATCTAGTTGATCTGGTTTGGGACAATCAACCATTCCCAAACAAATTAAACTGATTTCACTCCCACATAGTTCTAACTTACACATATAGTGGCAATTACAAACATGAGGCCACAAATAATTCGCAGTGGAAATCCTCATCCCTTTCTCTTCTTCATGAACTTGGACCTAGGAATCAGAAGCTTTTGAACATCTTACTTGGAAATACAAGGAGAGAGGGAATATTCTTAAACAGGACAAGGTATAAGGACCCGTTGAAGAAGACATGCTCACTCCAGTTGAATCTACCTCCAACCTCACTTCCTCAGTTTTCAAGGTCTCCTTTGACACTGATGTGTCTTCCTCTTTGTAGGTCCTAGAGAGCCTAGTACAGTCATCTGTCTATAGCAGGCCATCCAAAACATGGGATAAATTGCCCTGATAAATGCAGGAAGAATTGCAGGGGTGGAGGGGAGATTGGAGAAGACAGAAGAGAGCAGTGAAGGAAAGAAGAGGGGAGGGGAGGAGAAGAGAAGGAATATCAGGATAAAAAATGGAAAAAGAAGGAAAACAAGGATGCAATATTCAGAGCTCATACTCTGGTGTCAAACATACTGATGTTCAAATCTCTCATTGCTGTTACCTTGAGATCATGGCCAAGGCATTAAACATTCTGGGCCTGAATTTCATCATTGTACAATAAGTTCCACAAATCTTTCTTCACCAAAGCCTTATGAAAATTACGTGCAGTGATGGTTCTAAAGCTCTTTAGCCCAGTTCCTGGTATGTGACATCCATTTAATGATAACATCTAACAACCTTTTCTCCCCAGTGATGGGATCAGAAGGAAGGGCAAAGCAAGGCATACCGAGCCTCACATGCCCCTCAGAAGCCATGAAGAAATTCTGGGGGGGATAAAAAAAGGCTGCAACCAAGAATCTCAGACCATTTCTAGAACTCAGTCCAAACCAAACCTTCTTGAAGGTCATAACGTGTTCTGAGGTTTCATTCCACTATTTTTCACTTATACAGTCCTCAGCCCTGCCAGGGCTGAGCTAGGATTTGAGTACAACACAGCCAAATACCACAAGGGAAGAAAGCCCAAGCCCTTTGCCCTGAATGTATTTTTGGCCCAACAGGGAACCGAAGGCTCTGGAAAGCTCCAGGCAGCCAGCGACCCCAGCAGCCACCTATTCAGCGTAGCTTCAAAGTATGTGGTGCTCAGAACGCTCAGAGTGCTGACCACAGCCCTCAACGTCCTCTGTTACATCCACGGCCACAGATGCAAAAAGGGCTCGCAGCAGTGCTGGGCTCTTAGGACTCAACCACAGGCTGGGTGAGAAACACAGGCTGCCAGAAGTGGGATAAATGGGCTGATTTTTCCATCTTTCCTCCAGCAGGGCCAGTGCTGAATGTAGTCACAGAGCTGCCCCCATGCACACTGTCTTTATGAAAATAATCCCTCCGTGCTTCCTCAGTACGCTGCATGCTCACTCATTCACTGCTTGCTAAAGGAACTGTATGTAGGCTGAAATGTGAGGGGCTCTTTTCGGAAGTTGAATAATACAACTGCTTACAGAGGGAAGCGAGAAGCAACAGGGAGGGGCATGAGGGAGTGAGGGAGGGAGGACATGGGCGACAGAGAGAAGGAATAGAACATGGACCTCTGTGGAGGGGAAATGGAATGTCATGTGCTCCCTGTCACACCTTGTGCTTTCCAGCTATCTCCACGGATTTTGCTGGAGATGAGAACTGTGGCTGTAGGAAGACTGCGTTCTGGGAAACACTCTCCTAGCACTTAAGATGAAATGCAAATGAACCGGAGAGACTAGAATCCCAGTTCTACCACTTGCTGGCTGTGTGATTTTGGAAAACCATTTAACCTCAACATTTTGTTTGTTGCTTCTTCTGGAAAATGGGGACAAACTAGAGCTTACTGAGAGAGATTAAATGTGATAACATGTAAATATGACAATATATGTGATAAGGATTAAATGTGGTAACGGGTAACACATGATGCATGTCTTTTGTAATCATTCAATAAGTAACTATATTGGATATTTGACACAGCAGTTAAGTCGCTGCATGGGATGCCCACACCCTGAACTTGAGTAGGTTTGAGACCTGGCTCTGCTTCTGATTCCAGCTTCTTACTAATGCACACTCTGGGAGGCAGCAGGTGGTGGCTGAGGTACTTGGGTACCTATCTCCCACATGGGAGGTCTGGATTGAGTTCTGGGCTCCTGGCATCAGCCTGCACAGCCCTAGGAAGATTTCTTTCTCTCTAAACATTTTTGATTAAATTAAATGAATTTGAAAAATGTGATAATTATGCTAACAATATTATCCTCAAAAATATCTGTCACTCCTAAACACAGCTATGAACCACTATTGGATAGTTGCCAAGGCCAATTCCAATTCTAGCAGCCTCTGCATCTTCCTATTCCAAGTTCTCTACCTGCTCTCAGCTCATATGCCCTCTCCCTGAGCAGAGAGAAAAACACCTGATGCTAGAAGGAGGCAAAGTAGGTGTGTGTGTTTAGAAAGCTTAGGATAGTTCCTATTCTTTGGGACCTTCCAGGTCAATGCTGAGATATTAGCTACCTCTAGCCTTCCTTTTGTGGTGCCTCAATGTTCTGGGGAGACAACCCAGCATCTAGGAGAGAATCATAGCGTTCTTTCATCTCAGCTCTACCCAACTCTATTAGAATGGCTTCCAGTTCTATTACTAAGTACCATTTCCCAGAAATGGCTGCTTTGCTGCCTCAAGAAACACTCCCAATCCTTAGACCAATGGTCTCCTATGTGATTCCCAACCCAAAGCATCAGTATCTTTTTTTTCCAAACACAAATGCTCAGGTCTCACTCAAGAGCTCTGAGGTAAAGTCCAATAATCCGTGTTTTCATGACCTTCCAGGTGATGCTGATGCTCTCTTAAGGTCAAGAATCACTTCCAGTGGCTATAGCTGTCATAGTCTCATCATATTTTTGATCCCTGTGCTTAACATCAACAAGTAAGGAATGCTGCTGGAAATCACTGAACTTGGCCAGGGGTGTACACATGTGTGAGTGAGATGTTTAAGGAGGAGATGCAAAAGGGAAGATTGGAGAGGAGCATGCATTTTTTTAATCTTTTCCCCATTCCCAGGGGGAAGAACATATGGGTTGAGAGCAAGAAGAAAACTTGGGCTAGATGTTCAATTAATATTCGTTGTTTGAATCAGAAGAGAGAACTACTTTCCAACTAGACTACAAAAAGCAAACTGTAATCACTCAGAAAATATCTATAGAGCATCAGCTTTCCATAGAAATTTCCAAGGGACCTAACTCCTGGTGTTATTTGTAGTATTCCCACCACTGTGATGCATAGGATCTAGCCCAGTGCTTAGCACATAACAAATACCTGAATGTAATTTCCTTCCCACCAACCTGTTTTCCGAAGTGTTATTCCAGCCTCCACTGTCTCATTCCAGATCCCTAGGCCTCTTCTCCTTGGGCAATTGACTTTTACTAATATTTCTTAGAGACTATTATAAAACTTCTCAATTTCCTATCCCACATGCACAGCTACAAATATGCACTTTTCTCTAAACAGTTTTTATTTTCTGCCCTCCTGTGTAAAAGGAGAAATGCCCCCTAAAGCTACTCCTTCCAGCTGACCTTTATTTAGCAGCCCTTCTCCATCCACTCAGGAACCTCGAAACATCATTAGTGCCCATCTTTCTCCTAAATCTTGAGCTCCCACCCCAATGCTCTCAGCTCAGAAAGTAAACCCATTCTTAGATAAATAAACAAGCAAACAAAATGCTCCTCTCCACCCATCATCTCTCTGTAGCTCCTGGTCTCTGTCTCTCCCTCCCTTCCCAGGCAAGTTCTTGGAAATCTAGGCCACCCCTTGCTGATTTCACTTCCTCCTTTCATCACCCACAGCAGGCTGGCTTCCAGCCACCTCTCCACTTACTCTGTTCTTGTCAAGGTCACATTGACCTCTGTATTTACAGATCCAATGGTAGCCCCACAGACCTTACCTTACTTGACCTTTCTAATGCATTTGGCACTAGGGAACCACTCCTTACTTGAAACTGTCTCTTCTATTGAATCTGTCCTTGTTGCCAGCTGTCTCCCACACAGCACTGGATTGTTGTCCTACGAGCACTTCAAGCTAAAAGCTGAAGTGTCAAACCTGAACTCCTTGTCTTTCCTTCCAAACTGAACTAACTCTTCTATATTTTTTATTCTTTATAATAATGTCACTGCCATTCATCAGTTCACCCAATGAGAAATTTTTAAAGCATCCTCGATTTTCTTCTTTTACCCTCTGTTTCCAGTTTTTCATTGAATCCCATATTCCCTTAATGGCTTCGAGGTACATCTGCATCTCTTCTTTCCAGTGTTACTTTTTTTTTTTTTTTCAGGATGTTACAACACTCACCTGAATTATTTTAGAAGACTCCTAAGTGGTGAAAACATTTCCAGCCTCTCCTTATACCAAACAATGTCATAAAGTAAGCAAGGGGTAACGTAGCATAGTGGTTAAGAGGACAGACTGCCTAGATTTAAACTTAGGTGCAACCCTTACTAACTATGTGATACTGAGCAAGTTGTCTTCTTTCCTGTGCCTCAGCTTCCTCTGCTATAAAATGGGATGGTAATAATTTTAATGTTCCTTATACGGTCCTTAGGATATCAAATGGCTTTATAGTATATAGAATAGTGCCTGGAACACAGTAAATGTTTATTAAGTACTTGTTTTTACTATCATCATTTAATACCGCCAGGGTAAACATTAAAACCATTAACCTAGTTAATCACCCCCTTGATCTGTTTTTCTAAAGATTTATTTTATTTCTTTGAAAGGCAGAGTGATATGGAGAGAAAGAGACAGAGAAAGAGATCTTTCATCCACTGGTTCACTCCCCAAATGGCCACAACAGCTGGGCTGGGCCAGGCCAAATCCAGGAGCCTGGAACTCCATATGGGTCTCTCACATGGGTGGCAGGGGCCCAAATGCTTGAACCATCTTTTACTGCTTTCCCAGGTGCATTATAATGCAAGGAACTGGATCAGAAGCAGAGCATCTGGGACTCCATCCAGTGCTCTAATATGAGATGTCAGTGTCACAGGCAGTAGCTTAATCCACTGTACCACGATGCCGGCACCACTCCTTCATTTTAAAATACATCAGTTCTACAACATGGCAGAAAAAAGTCTTCCATGTTATGTCCCCTATCTGCTCCTTCAACTCCACCTCCAATAGCTCACTCTCCACTCAAATTCACAAACTATTAACTCTTCCCACAAATCTGTAAAACATTTATCTGTGCCTGGTATGTTCTTATGCTTCTTATACATCACACACTCTTACTCATCTCCCAAGTCCCCTGGAGTATCAGTGAAATCTGATAATTTTCTATCACCCTCAAATAGAAAAATAAATCATAGCTTTCTATACAACTTACCCTTACCTTGGATATACTTGTGTAAAAACATGTGTGCATGTAAAAGTACATATGATACACACATATGTCAAGCTGTATTGTGTTTGAATATATGCACATTTGTCTCTCCTTCTAGAATATAGGTTGTAAAGGACAATCTGACTTATTTCATGGTGCACCAAACCTGCTACATACTGGGTTCTTACAACATTAATATTATGTTCCCATGTACCTTATAATTCACAAAGCAGTATCTGTCTCCAAAGATGGGCATAATTGGTTTCTTCCATCACTGTTACACATGCTGTTTCATGTATTAAGAGATGGGAGAATATACCCTTTCTTGAATTCAGGCTGGTTTTGTGTCTACTTTGGCCAAAATAATCTGATGAAAGCAGCATTTTAGAACTTTTAAGCATAGGCCCTTGGAAAACTGGCATCTTTTTTTCAATTATTCTCTTTAAGATTTATTTATTTACTTGAGAGACATAGTTACAGAGAGGAACAGACAGAGAGGTCTTACATCTGCTGGTTCACTCCCCAGTTGGCTGCAATGGCCAGAGCTGTGCCGATCCAATGTCAGGAGCCAGGAGCTTCTTCCAGGTCTCTCACATGGGCACATGGGCTCAAGCAGTTGGGCCATCTTCCACTGCCTTCCCAAGCCAACAGCAGGGAGCTAGATTAGAAGTGGAGGAGCTGGGGCTCAAACTGGTGCTCACATGGGATGCTGGCACCAGAGACAGATGTTTAACCTACTACACCACAGCACCTGCCACAATAGAACTGGCTGCTTTTGATTTCCACTTGTAAAACCAGATACCCAGGGTAGGCATTTGGCCTGGTATTTAAGACACCCATAACCCACATCAGAGTGCCTGGGTTTGATACCCAGCTCTGGCTACTGACTCCATTCTTCTGCTAATGCAGACCCTGAGAGGCAATAGTGGTAGCTAAAGTAATTGAGTCCCTGTCACCTACATTGAGAACTTGGATTGAGTTCTTGGTGCCCAGCATTGGCCCCAGCCCAAGCCCAATTATTTTGGATATGTGAGGAGCAAAACAGTCTTTGTCTCTTTGTTCATCTATCTGTATCTCAAATAAATAATAAAAAATTTAAATACAAATAAGAAAAATACAAACCAGCTCCCATATATCCAACTATACTGAGTCCAATGACACCGAGACCCGCATATATCAAGGAAGCAAGAAGTTACTCATAACGAAGAGTCTATGGACAAGCAAGATTAGGCTGGATACTTTTCTTCATCATCATCACCTTTATCCTCTAGGTAAAGTGATAATTGTCACTCTGTTTGTTTGAGCTATGCTAAGATTTTCACAATTTTAACCCTGAAAGTTCCATATCCCAGAAACCCCTCAGTTCTAGGCAATCCAAGACAGCTGGCCGCCGTCCATTTAGGATGCCATAACTGTTGATATCCTCTCTTGGATCTTTGGAGTGAGCCATTCAGATGTTACACAGAGACCTCTGGGTTGGAAAAAGGATACTTTCTTTTTGACAGGCAGAGTGGACAGTGAGAGAGAGAGACAGAGAGGAAGGTCTTCCTTTTGCCGTTGGTTCACCCTCCAATGGCCGCCATGGCCGGCGTACCACGCTGATCCGATGGCAGGAGCCAGGTACTTCTCCTGGTCTCCCATGGGGTGCAGGGCCCAAGGACTTGGGCCATCCTCCACTGCACTCCCTGGCCACAGCAGAGAGCTGGCCTGGAAGAGGGGCAACCGGGACAGAATCCAGCGCCCCGACCAGAACTAGAACCCGGTGTGCCGGCGCCACAAAGTGGAGGATTAGCCTAGTGAGCTATGGCGCTGGCCCGTAAAAAGGATATTTATTACCTCCAATGTCATTTCCTCATAGACCAAAACGTCACTATCTATTCTATTTCCCACCCCCAAATCATTCCCAGTCTCATAGTCCAGTAGAACTTGCCAGAGGTTATACAATTAACCCAACTAACACAATGAAGACTATCTCAAAGTTACACAATATAAACTCCCTCTAGTTATTCAGTTCTCCATGAAATGAAAGTTCAAATGTTAAACCCTAAATGAAATGTCCTGAAAGCTTGAAATACAAAAATTAATCATATAAAATAAAAAACCCTCTTGTCTCTAATGTCTTTACCTGCTCAGTGTCAACTAAATGGCATTTGCCTCCTGAGCCATCTTCTTCCAGACTTGATAAAGCTCCTCTGCCTAAAATACAGAACTTAGGTCTATCGCCACTGCCAGCACCTCACAAAGCTATCACAAGCAAATCTGTTGCTCCATGATATAGTTCACTGATCTCTTTCATTCACCAGATAGCTAGATCAGACCTACAGTGTCATTGTCAGCCATAAACCATCACAGAGACAGAGTTTTCTGAGAGGTGAGGACTGAGAGAAAACAAACCAACCATGGGCCAAGGTGGGAAATGGAACACTAACTCTTCATTTAGCCCAATGAAAGACTGAAAGAATCATCTCAGGGATCTCATCTTTATGTTTCCACAGTGCCCAGACATGATGGTTCTATGGTGCTGAAATGTAATTGTAATTTTAACAGTATTAAGAGATGAGCCCATTAACAAGAAATAAGGCTATAAGAACTCTAACCTAATGAAGGCATTACTACTGTCATTGAAGAAGTAGGTTCGTTACCATGGAAGTGGGGTCCTGATAAAAAGAATGAGTTCCACCCGACTTTCATTGTTTCTCGCCCACATTCACGGCCCTCCTACCATGTGACAATGCATCAGGGAGGTCCTTTCCATGGCCCTCTGCCATGTCATGCTCTTGGACTGCCCAGGCCTCACAACCATGAGCCACATAGACTTCTTATAAGTTATCCTGTCCCTGTTACTCTGTCATAGCAGCAGAATACAAGACACACACAATGACTCTACTCATTTCCCTCCTTGTAGGATCATATAATTTCTCCTATGTTTCAATTAGTTTCTGTTTCCTGCAGACAAAAAACCTTGACCAAAACAGCATTCTGATAACAGGCTGGGTAATCACTGTTTTCCAATTAATGCACAATAACACCATGAAGTTGCCTCAGGAAAAAAACGAAAAAGAAGTTACTTATCAGGGAAGATACTTTAAGGCATCACAAAAATCTAGTTCATTTGGTTCTCTGAAATATCACCTTACATAGACTGAGGAAGCTATCAATAAAGCACACATTAAATACGGGAGGAAAATGAGTTCTGAGCACATAACTGGGTAGATAAGACACATGAACAGAATTTTTAAAAGTTTAATGGCTAAATTGCATTTTTGCTCATTTATCAACTTTTTAAAATATTAACACTGTGGGATCTATAAAAGCATTTCTATTTTAGGAGAACGCTTCCACAGACATGTATCATGGTATGATTTAAGATTTATGAAATTTCAGAATGCTCAGAAATATATCTGCCCAGAAATACAGCCCTCATTAGGATTCTCAAGTTACAAACATATGAAATAGATGAATATACAACAGATGGGTTAAAGGACATTATGTATGTTTTGAAAAATAAAATAAAACCCTAGGTGTTTCAAGGATGATAATGAGGAATCTCCATACTGAGGTGCAGAAAGGGAAGTTGAATGTTATGGTGTCTTCTCTCAAAATCCACCATTCCCATGAATGAGTCCTTACTTAGTGAAAGCAGCTGCCACTGCTGTGCCAGTCTAGAGACATGGGCAGGGGCTCTCCTCACTCATTTCACCTTCTGGTACAAGTGTGGTCCTAGGAGCTCTCCCATGACAGTCTGTACCACAGCTTGAGACCAAGATGGAATGTTTAAGCAAGACTTGTCTAAAAGCTCAGTAATAACAAAGGGAAGAAAATGCAGATGTGAGCTGGAATCCTCCCTAGTCCTTTGTTCTTCGGGGAATTCCTTAAAATCACCTTTTGTACCCCCTCTCATTCATTTTGTGACCTCTGGGAGGTCCAGACCTTTGTCAGGCTCTTAGAGCCTTGGATCCCTCCTATCCTGGAGTGTCCAGATCACAGATGCTGTCTGCCTCTGCTTTGCATCAAACAGTACCTAAGAAATCAACATCTATTCACATTCCAAAAACAGGAATGCATGCACACTACCACATACACATGTACACACATATGCACAACACAATACTACACAATATAGATTCATTAGAAAGTTTATATGGGAGCAGAGGGGAAGTGACAGTTTATATCACAAATACTAAATGAGTGATAAATTCCACCTTCAATGTTTGCTATGCCAAAGCTCCCTTTTCACTTCTGGGCCACCCGGTATCTCTTGCCACTACCGTTCTCCTAAGCATCTCCCTCTCTCCTCAGCTCCTCACTTGCGTCTCTTCTCCCTTTCTTTCTTGGTTCTTCTCATGCCTCGTCCTTGTCTTGGGCACAGCAGTTTAGTCACCATCTTCTGCTACTTAAATACACCCTTAGGATTTCACCTTCCTCCACTGGAAGCTTATCAGAGAATTTCTTCCACATAGGTACAGTGCATTTCTAAGAATAACTCTGTGGAATAACACATTCTATGTCCCCTCATGAAAAAACCCAGAGAATATTATAAAATTAGAGATTCTACTTTCCAAATATGACTTAGCTTCCATAGTCACAGACCTCAGCCTACCCAAGCCGTGAGCCTTGCTTTGGGTAGTAGGCATCATATTGACCATCTAAAAGCACATGCTACTTGATGTCTATACCCAGGGCACTAAACATTAAACCTAGGATAAAGAAGCTGGAGTCTTCGTCTAGTATCTGGTTTTCTCCATTTTTTAAAACGTTATGAGCTTTATAATTTGAAAGGCAAAGAGAGAGAAAGAGAGGAAGAGGGGAAGGGAGGGAGAGATAGAGTGAGAGAGAGAGAGAAAAAGAGAGAATTTCCCTCCCATACTGCCCACAACAGCCAAGTCTGGGCCAGGCAGAAGCCAGGAGCCTGGAACTCAATCTAAGTCTCTCATGTGGATGGCAGAGACCCAACTACCTGAGCCATCAGTTGCTGTCTCCCAGCATGTGTATTAGCAGAAAGTTAGAACTGGAAGTATAGCTGGAACTTGAACCTTAGCACTCTAATACGGGCTTCAGCTGCCACAATCAATGTTTAAACATGGCACCAAATGCCCACCTCCACTATCTGGTTTTCTTTTGGGGGATCCATTTATAATGCATTTGATTGACTCAGGAAATGAACTCCCCTTCCTGAGAAAACCACACCTTCCCATGCGTATAACCTGCCCAGTAGCTACCATGTGGTCATATGATAGCTGCACCATCAGAACCAACTTCATGGACAACTTGCACAGTTATACAAGACCCTGAGCTCAGAAGGGCTACATACCTGGTTTAATGTTCAACAGTCAATATATTAAAATTCTTCCTCCCTGAACAAGGGTCTCTGCTCCACACCTTCATTTTGCACTAGGTCCACCATTTACTTAGTTGACAGCTCAATATGTATTTGAGATATACATACATACGGGTGAGCCTTACAGATGGTGGCAAAAGAAGATCTTAGTAGGTATTACACACAAATCTCCCTCATCAGATGAGTCAGTGGAATCCCAGAGATGTGATGTGAATAGTCCCCAGCTTCACATATCATTGGCAGGAGAGATGCTGTTGTGCACAACTCCAGGAGGCGCTAACCTCATTATCTTATGGCTTCAGAGGTTACCACCTACCTTATTTTCTATGTGAACAATGTCTGGAAGTATGCCACACTAAGGCTCAGCACTAGGCTTCCAAGCTAGGACACTCACCCTAAGCACCACCCTACCTCCCAAGCATGTCCCACCTTCCCAAGCCTTTCCTTTCTTTCCCGTGTCTACATGCTTTTGGACAAAGAAAAAGCAACATTGTCAAAAGAAGACCTTAGGAACAGGTGCTTGGGAAACTAGGGAAGTTTCTAAATGGTGAAAGAAACCAGAAATGCATTTTTTTTAAAAGAAGGCTCAGAGAAGACTTTTTGTTATAAATTAAATTTCATAATGCTGGCAGGACGATGAAAACACTAGAAAGGCAAAGCTGGAGTGGGTGGCTGACAGCTGTAGGCAGCTGGAGTGAAGAGAAAGAATAGGGAGACCATTAACGCACAGCAGTGGGAAAAGGACCTAGAAATAATGAACGGAAAACCCTACTGAGGAGCGAGGTGACACAATTAGAGACACATAATGGGCCAGTAACAGTTATTTAGTGCCTTTATTCTGTACTAAAGGAGTTTTAATTTGCTACTAAGAATTTTGATGTGCTAACATGTGCTACCCGTGTAAAGGAACACACTGTTCAAATCTCAAGGTCATTGGGACTGAGTTTTGAGGTTTCTCCAAGTAGAGCATATTGAGTCCACCTCTGGCAGGAGGTTTGATTGAGACAAAACCTGCCTCAGAGAACAATCCTCCTATATTCATCTGCAGTCCCATCCAAACCCTGTGCATGACTGGTGGTGAATTCTCTTTCTATTGGAAGATTAAAAGGAAAAGGAAAAAACAACAAAACCTTACAAACTGCAACCCAGATTAAAGCTCAGCCCCAGGGGGTAGCATCAGATGGGAAATATGAATTTAGTAAAAAACATCTGAACATTTGGAGTAAATTTGAAAACAGAACCATCTGTTACATAATCAGATCCAGTAGGCTCCACACTTTGCACCATCAGCTGCTGTCAAAAAGGAGATTATGAAACTTTGAAATAAATGCTCCACTAAGCCTGCTTTCTTGTCTCAGAGTTAACTTGGGGCAGACTCTGAGACTGTAAGGGATGAAAGAGAACTCAAGCATTCTCTTATATAAGCTTTTCTTCCAGGTGTGTGTCTTCCTTTCAATTAGATCAGCCATTGTGAATGCAGAAGTGACCCCAAGTCCTGTATGTAGGGTTGGAATAGGGGCATGGGAAGCAAACTTCACCACGTTTGCCTCTTCTTCCTTGTGAATTTTTACTTCCTCTCTTGTCTCCATTTAGTGTCTCCCCACCCACCTTCCATTCTCTGCTCTTGAATGGCCCAGCATAGCCAGATAATCTCAAAAAAGACATGGAAAGAGAATTAATAATCAGGATTGAACTGAATATAATAAATATCCTAGGATGCTTTTCTTTACTTATGACTTTGCACAGATTGGAAGGGGGATTATTGGGGTAGAAAAACAGTCATAGATAGCCTCAGTGGAAAGAAAAGAAGGAAACCAGAACACTTTCCATACTTCTACTTCTTAATATCTCTTATTTCTTCAATCTTTCTCTAGCTTTTTTCTCTAGTTTTGAAAACTCTATTTGGAGTAGGACTTGCTTGCTTTGATGTCCAAGTGATTCTGAGTGTAGATTAAAAACAATGTCTCTGTTGACTGTAGTTTCGCACTGGAGTTTCATAGGACTAGGAGAATTCACAGCACGAAGTTTGGTTCCAGAGCTTCCTGCTATCTGGTCAAAACCTAAAAGCAAGGAGGGTCTAGCATTGTGGTGCAGCAATTTAAGCCACCACTTATGATTCCAGCATCCCATATGGGAGCCAGTTGGAGTCCTGTCTGCTTCACTTCTGATCCCTGCTAATGTGCCTGGGAAAGCAACAAAAGGTGGCCCAAGTGCATGGACCACTGCCAACCACATGGTAGACCTAGATAAAGCTCCAGGCTCCTGGCTTCAGCCTGGCCTACCCCAGCCATTGTGGCCATTTAAGGAAAGAACCAGGGGATGGATGATATTTCCCCTCTCTCTTTCTCTCTCTCAACTAAATTAATAAATCTTTTTTTTTAAAGCCTAGAATCCTTTCTCAGCTTCTCTCTTTCTCTCATTACCCATCTAATGCATCAAAAAGCTCTATCACCTCTATTCCTCAAACATATCCTAAACCCCTCTGCAGCCCCTGAGGCCCAATGGCCTGAATGACCACCTCCTAACTGATCTCGCCCTGCTTATTCTTGCCCTACCTCAATCTTAAGCTCATTCAGTAGCAGAAGGAGTCTTCAAGAAGCTTAACCCAAATGATCCTTCCATGGTTCCCTTTTGCACCTGGGGGAGAGTCAAACTCTACCACATCCTATATTTCCTAGTCCCTGTGCACTTCAGCATCATCTGTTGTCAGGGTTCCCCACCCTTGTAATACTACAGAGACACTGGCCTTCTTATTTCTTGAGTAGAGTAGATTGGTTCCTAATGAAAGGTCTCTACTCTAGCCCTGATGCCCAGAAGGTCCTCTTTGTGAGCATAGCTTTTCGTCCCATGACTTTTCCCTTCTTCCTCTGACCGCACCCATACAGCAGCTGCCACTCTTTCCTCATCACCCTGCTTGTTTCCTTCACAGCAGTTAATGTGAAAGGAACGGCCGAGAGCCAAGAGCCGCCATAAGAATGGCCTTAATAAAACAGTCCTGGGAAATGGGGAGTAAACTAAGTTCACAGAGAAGGCAGATAGCTACTACCCAGAGATAAGGGCTACTACCCAGAGATAAGGGCGACAGAACATCCTGGTACGCACCTAAGCCCCCTCCCCTGTGCTTGTTCAAGCTTAACAAAGAAACCGCGAGGCACATAGGGCACGTAGCCACCCCTTTCTGCTCTTCAAGGACCCCCTCCCCATATCCAAGCTTAGACACGTAGGGCACGTAGCCCCCTGTTTCTCCTCCTCCTCGACGACCTCCTCCCCTTGTAGTTGCCCAATAAACTTACGCCACCCTATGATATGTTAATTTTGTGGTTTTGCCCTTTAAAAACTGTGTAAAATGATTGTTCGGGGCTCCTCTCTCTTGCTCGCTGCTTGCGGCAGTAGAGGGCCCATTTGCGCAAATGAAATAAAATTGCCTCCTGCCTTTTGCATCGTCTGGTCTGGAGTCTGTGTTTCTGGGGTCGTCACAAAAGGACACCGCTTTTGGGGTCCTACAAATGCAGTCTGAAATGAGGTAGCTTGTCTATTTGGTTATTTCTTTGTGTATTCTCAGTCTTCCTTTACCAGACTACAATTTCACTGATGCCTGAGAATGTTTCTGAATTATTCACGTCTGTGCCCAGCCCAGTGCTTTAAAAAGTTCTCATGAAATTGATTCCTGGCTAGAGATGCCACTAAAAGATTTAAAACTAAGGACACTTAATACATCCTATCCCTTTTAAATATCAGTGATTTCAGGCTTATATATCACTCTTGTTTGATACTTACACACATTTATCAACGACAATGACTTGCCTGGGTGGCACACACCCCCTGTAGCACTCATGTTCCCACTGGCATGTTGTCGTTAGCCTAGCAACTACCCCTGTGTCCGAGAAATGCCCAATCATTTCCAAAGTGCATCCATCGAGCAATGACCTTCATCCATATCTGGGCAGCCCTTTGTAGTTACCAAGAGAGAAATGACTCCCAGTTTCTCCCCAGTAGGAAAACTGAGGCTCAGCGACATTCTTTGACTTCCCACAAGGTTTCAGAGAGACAGAAGGAACTTAGCTCAAGCCCTCTGGCTTCCCACTCTTCCAGGCTGCAGCTCATTATCTCATTTGTTGCTCATAATATCCCTGGGAGGTCGGAAGGGCAGGATTGTAATTCCTGTGACATTCCAAGGAAGTCTTCACATTACACATATGCATGCCAACCCTGGCTGGGAAACCCCAGATTAAACAGGATTACAAGAGGCTCTTTTAATGCCACACAAGTGGCAGGGAGGGCTCTCCCAAGTTGCTGCCCTGTGGGCAGCACAAACAAAAGATGGACCAATGCCTTTTTCCAGCACCCAAGTCACAACCTTCTCTGATTCCTCTCCCTCCTGTGCCTCCACCCACCCACCTACCCACTGAATCATTAAGTAGGGCCCTTTCTCCTTTCAACCATCATTGTCGCCCCTCTTGGGCCACTCCTTAGCCATAAGCAGGACAGTCTGAGTTCAAATCTCTACTCACCACTTACTAAATGGGATAGGATTTTGGCAAATTATTTAACTTCTTTACATCACAGTTTTCTAGTATGAGAAATGGAAGTAGTAAATAGAACTGACCTTGTAGGAATGTCATGAAGATTAAATTTGTCGGTGTATATAAAGTACTTGGCATAGAGAAAGTGCCATGGAGTTGTGAGCTGTGAATATTGCCATTTTTGCTTCTAGATCCTTCTTTGTTGACATTGCTCTGAATTATTGCTTCAGCCTCCTAAATGGACCCCCTGACTTCTGTCTTGACCACCTCATTCAATCCATTCTCCATCTCAATGCACAATTCTGATTGTAGCACATTTCATGCTTCAAAGCCTGTGTTGATTTCCATCTCACAAAAGGTAAGGACTCAACCCCTTAAGAATTCACACATGGCTATGCCAGCCTTACTCCTGCCATGCCCTCCCAGCCTACCCTGCAGTGAAATTGAACTGCAATCCTTCCTCCATAAATATGATCAACTCTTTCACATATCCCTGCTGACATCTTATATTTTGACTCCAGGGACCATGCTTGATTTTTTTATTTTATCATTACCCCCACATACAAACCATCAGCAAGTTCCATCCTTTCTGTCTCCAAATATATCCAAATGCAACATTGGCATTCCTATCTGTAGCCACTACCCTAATCTAGGCTATATCTCCCACCTGGACATTTGTCTGCCTCATAACAAATTTCTCTGCTTCCATTATTGACTCTCTGTAGGCGACTTGCCACAGAACATCTTAACATAAAATCAATCATGACACTTCTTGCCTTAAAACATAAAATAGCTTTCCACTAAACTTTGGCCAAACTTCACTTTCCTTACCCTGGCCCAAAAGGTTATGACCTGGCCCCTATATCCCTGTCTCACCTCATTTTATGCTTCCTCTGCTTTTCTCATTCAGTGATAGCCTTACCGGCCTTTTGCCAAGTCCTAAAACACATTATACTGCAGGCTCTTTACACATGATGCTCCGCTGCCTTAAATTAGCTTCCACTTGTTCTACATTCTTCTGGTCTCAAAACAGAGCTGTTCATCCCTATCTACCTTATTGAAAATAGGTCACTCATAACCATGTTCTTCTGTCTTGGCTTCCAAGTTACTTCATTAACAGTACTTACTACACTAATTATTATAGATATTTCTTTGCTTTTTTTGCCTTTTTCTTTCTCCATATAATTAAAGTTTCATGAAGCAATAAGCATTTATGTCTTATCACGACAGTGAAACTTAAGAATTTAGTATCTGGAGGGGCCAGCTCTATGGTGCGGTAGTTTAATCCTCTGCCTGTGGCACCAGCATCCCATATGGGTGCCAGTTCTAGTCTCGGTGGCCCCTCTTCCAATCCAGCTCTCGTTATGGCCTGGGAAAGCAGCAGAAGATGGCCCAAATGCTTGGGCCCCTGCATCGGCATGGGAGACTGGGAGGGAGGCACCTGGCTCCTGGCTTCAGTTCAGCGCAGCTCTGGCCATTACAGCCATCTGGGGAGTGAACCAATGGAAGGAAGACCTTTCTCTGTGTCTCTCCCTCTCACTGTCTGTGACTCTACCTCTCAAATAAACAGATAAAATCTTAAAAAAAAAAAAAAAAATAGTACCTGGAACATAGTAGATGCTCAACAAATATTTGCTAAGTGACTATTGAATTGCTGTGATTATGGATTAAGCAATGATCTCAGTCCAGTTCTAGAAAGATGAATTCAAAGCCAGTATGAGAGCTACTAGAAACATTTGAACACATCTTAGTACAACTGAATTGTAGAAATGACACCATGTGCCTACAGCTGACACTGTTTCTAACCTCATGAATTTTATTTCTCTTGTAGTTCTAACACAGCTTCTATTTTAGACAAATAAGTAAAAAGTTTTCAGAGATGCTTTAAGAAAGCAGCTTTGAATCTTTGATTATTGCTTGATGCTGTATACATACACATTTAATGAATGATATGTAAAGCTTCCTGGAGGAGAGAACAGAAAGATGGAAGTCAAAGTTACAGACATCAAAATGGACCTGAAGAAATGAAATGTTGCTCATGAGTCTTGCTAAAGAGAGATTAAAGGGGACTTCATTTTATTTCTCTAGGTTTCAACAGTAAGAAAAATGAAAACTACTAAAATGAGTGCATTGTTCACAGGTAAAGCTGCGGTAGTGTGCTGTGTGTGTGGAGGGGGATGGGGGCTGCAGGGTAAGGCTCTGGAAGTGGGTAAATTAAGAAAGCAAGCTAAATCCCATCAGATAATGGCACAGATCTGCTGACAGGCCCATGCACTTTGAAGTTTTCCTGTAAGTGTGCAATTGCAGAAGAGAGAATAGGCTGGATTTCTTCCTCCCTTCCCTCATATCAGCAGAGAAGACTAGTGTGTGAATAAGTGATGAACCCAAGACATCACAGCTCCAAAAACAGGTATGAGCTACAGTTGCCCCCATGATGGCATCTATGTGGGGAAGGTTAGAGCACAGGTTATGGGAAGAGAGCACTCAGTGGCAGTGACAACCGTGTTGGACTATGAAGATGAAGTTGCAGATTGGTGTATGGTCAGGTAAGGACAGGAGTGCCCGACAAGGCCGGAGCCCTAGCAGAGGTCTTCCTCTGCCATCCTGGTCCTTGAGTCCTACTGTATATCCTCTTGTCCTGAGGACACTCCTGTCTAGGCTTGGTGCTAGGCTTGGAGACAAAAGCCCTTGGACAGCTGGCATCAGCTAAGGTATCATAAAGCAGACATGGCTTTACACTGGAGAGAAAGTAAGCAAGCAAACAAAAGAGAACAGAGGGTATCAGAGAAACCTGAAAATCCTTCATGCCCTTTGCCTTCCAGATGAGAAGAGGTCGACTCAGAGCAGAGTTTGGAATCCATTCGAAACCCTCTCCCTGCAGCCTGCTATCTCCTTTGCCTCACCTTTCCCAGGTGCTCAGCAAAATCAGCCCACATCTCCTCCACAGAGGAAAGCACACCAGGAGGTCCAGGTTCAGACCTCACTGCTTCCTTGCTAGGTAACTTGAAGCACATTCCCTGACTTCTCTGAATCCCAGTTTACTCACTGGTAAAAGGAAAGTGAAGACACTGCTCCCTCTGGCAGAGGGTGTGAGTGGAGCAGAGAATGTCCAAAGGTGCACTGGAGAGGTCTCACAGCAAAACCTGTACCTACAAGGACAAAACACACCTGCCAGTGGAGGCTTGTGCTGCCTTCAGTAGCTGACAGGGCTCACAAAGATCCTGCTCAAACCCTGGAGGCTTCATCACCCAGGGTGTCTTTCAGAGGTGCTTGCTCCTCCAGCTGCACGTGCCCAGCCCCTCTGTCCTGACACACACACAGGCTTTCTGTGGACCGGTGGTCATGCTGCCCTGCCCTGGAAGCACATCTGCCCAGCATCACAGCAATGTCAGGGAGAAGCTGCTCTGACTTGATCTCAGGCACAACCTGACACTGGAGTGTTCTTTCACCAGCCAGCAAGGAAACATGTGGGATGTATTAACAAAGCAACTGCAGTTGAACATCAGTCAGTTCCCAGACAATGGAGCGTGGGGTGGACCCACCTCTTTCTAGCGCTGCAAAGGGATTCTTGAGTCCACCCAAGCTCCCCCACCCACTCTTGGCCAACTCTGAGGGCTAGAAATGTGGGATTTGAACCCAGATAATTCTGATTCATGATGAAGGAATTGATCTTTGCACATATTAAAGAGAGAGAGAATATTGAGAGAGGAAGAGAAGAAGAGAAGAGAGAGAGAGGGAGAGAGAGAGAATATTGAGCAAGAGAGAGACAGTGGAGACCTTATGGGAGGGATGGATTCAGAACTCAGCTTCTTGTGGTGCAGGTCACGGAACACTTGGGAGGAAAGTTTGGAGGCAAAGCAAAAGCCCTACAGTTCCTCCTTATAGTCCAGGCACAGGTGAGGCTGGGGAGAGAGTTCACAGTCAAGCAACAGAATACCCACAGCTGTAAATGGCCTGGTTTTATTCCAAAGAATTTGTTTTTCCATCTACTCTTGCCCTGTTTAATTCTTTGTCCCCACAAGTTGGTCAGTAGCATCTTTCAAGTCCCGTAGTCCCTAAAGGTAATAGAACCTAAGCCTGGGCTTGCTATTCCTCCTTCCATCAACAGAAATGCCTTGGATCTTTAGCATCAATTTCTCTCTCCCATCAACTGCCCTGGCCAAAGACAGTTTTTCCATGGAGGCATTGTATGCCAGGTGATGCCCAGATCAGAAAGTATGGGTGGTTCTGACAGGGGTTTGCCAAGCACTCACAGTATACACTTGATACGGAACGTTCCCTTCTTTGTGAACATGGTGCAAGGAACTGATGAAGGAGCAAGGAGGATGAGAAACAGGGTGGCCCTGTACCAACAAGGCACTTGAAATAGGAAAAAAGGAGGGGGCACTGGTAAAGCCTTCTCTTACCTGAGACTGTCATCTCAAATCTGGCTGGCAGATGGCCACCACAAAGGTGCTGCTTCTGGTCAAGTGAAATGAATTTCCCTCCGCCTTGTGGAAAAATGTTTATGTAAGCGTCTAAAAGAGAGGAAGGCTTAAGTTAAAAAGAAGGTTAAACACAACCAGCACTGAAATGGAATCTTGGATAACTTTAGGAAATTCCAATATGATTATTGCCTCTACTCCCATCCGAGTTCCACACGTCTCTCCCCTGCCAGAGCATGCTTCTAGCATTTTCCCCAGCTCCACCGGGTTGACTCTGAAGGTGATGCATCCCACCGAGGCTGTCTTCATGGCCTGCCTCTGTGATTGATGGCTGCTGTCATCTGTCCTCCCCTAGGAGCCTGCGAATCTGGACACACTTAATCAGGTTGTGAGATCATGCGCAGGAAGAGGAACACGTCCAGGAAAGTTGGCTGCCTGGCTGCACCCCTCCAGGGTCGCTGTGAGCTAAGTGACGCTGGGAAATGTGGAACACAAAAGTGTCCAGTTCCACTGCATAAAGGATTTAGAGAGAGGGGCAATAAATTGTTCTTGAGACAATCTCCTTGGGAACCCAACCACTTGGGAATGGTCGATTTTTACTTGTGTGGGACTTCCTTTTATTAAATTTATGTTGAAACATATTTATGTTGCATGTTTTATATGTAACAAAATTTACCATTTTAAGTATTTTTAAATGTACAGTTCAGTGGCATTAAGTATAATTGTACAATCATCACTTCCATTCATCTCCAGAACTTTTCATCTTCCCAAAATGAATCTGCATCCAAAAACATTAACTCCCCATTCCCCCACTAATCTTTGCCACTACTATTCTACTCTACTACTCCCTTCAAATTAGAATTTGACTCCACTAGGTCCCTCATACAAGTAGAACCATAAGATATCTTCCCTTTTGTATACCTGGCTTATTTCACTTAGCAACACATCTTCAAGGTTAATTCATGGTGTAACATGTATGAGAATATTTTAAAAAAATTTTTTTGACAGGCAGAGTTAGAGAGAGAGAGAGAGAGAGAGAGAAAGGTCTTCCTTTTTCCGTTGGTTCACCCCCCAAGTGGCCGCTATCCTGGTGCGTTGTGGCCGGTGCGCTGCGCCAATCCGAAGCCAGGAGCCAGGTGCTTCCTTCTGGTCTCCCATGCGGGTGCAGGGCCCAAGGACCTGGGCCATCCTCCACTGCACTCCCGGGCCACAGCAGAGAGCTGGACTGGAAGAGGAGCAACCAGGACAGAATCCGTCGCCCCGACAGGAACTAGAACCCGGGGTGCCAGCGCCGCAAGCAGAGGATTAGCCTAGTGAGCCGCAGCACCGGCCCGAGAATATTTTTAAAGCCTGAATGATATTGCATTGTATGTATAAGCCACATTTTGTTCATCCATTGATGAACCTTTAGATTGATTTCACCTTTTGACTATTGTGAATAATTCTGCTGTGAACATTGGGCATATAAATATCTTGTCAAGACCCTACTGCCAATTTGTGGGGGGTACATACCCACAAATGGAATTATCAGATCCTATGGTAATTCTATGTCAAATTTTTTAGAAATACTCTTTTCTAAGTAACTGTATCATTTTACATCCCACTAGCAGTGCACAAGGTTACCAGTGTCTTAATATCCTCTCCAACTTGAGTGATTTTTTGCTACTTGTTTTCTAGTAGGGCTTTCTTTAGGTTTCCCTTCCAAATGGGTGATTTATTTTTCTAAGTGTGCCAGGGGAGAGGGCAGTCATGTTAATATTGGTATGCTTCCTTTAAAATTGTATTTATTGGGGCCAACGCTGTGGCATAAAGGGTAAAGCCACTGCCTGCAGTGCTGGCATCCCATATGGGCACTGGTTCGAGTCCTGGCTGTTCCATTTCTATCCATCTCTCTGCTATGGCCTGGGAAAGCAGTAGAAGATGGCCCAAGTCCTTGGGCCCCTGCACCCATGTGGGAGACCCAGAAGAAGCTCCTGGCTCCTGGCTTCAGATTGGCCCAGCTCCGGCCATTTGGGGAGTGAACCAGCTAATGAAAGACCTTCATCTCTCTCTACCTCTGCCTCTGTAACTCTTTCAAATAGATAAATAAGTGTATCTTTAAAAAAAAAGTATTTATTTATTTGAGTGACAGAGAGAAAGAAACTGAGACAGAGAAAGAGACATTTTTAGTTCATTGGTTCACTCCCCAAATGCCCACAACTCCCAGGACTGGACTAGGCTGAAGACAGAAAACAGAAACTCAATCTGGTCTGGCAATGGGTGGCAAGGATGCAAGGACATAAGCCATCAACTGCTGCCTCCCAGGGAGTGCATTAACAGGAAGCTGGATCAACAGCAGAGGAGCCAGGACTTAAACCAAGCACCTCCAAAAGGGGAAGTGAGCACCCCAAGTGGTGGCCTAACAACTGTATTGGCTACCCCACCATAGATGCTCCTAACACTCTCTGTTGTGAACATCACACTCCCTGCAGGTCTAAGCTAGGAAATGAACGCTTTTCTAGATTTCAGAAGTTTCAGGAAGTCTTTATTTCTTCATGGAAAATCTTGTAAGTGATAACTCTTTCTGCTTTTGCTAAGGAAAATTATCTCCTTTTAGGAGGTGTAAGAGGAAGGAAATGATATGCAGGAATAAATAAAGCGAGAAAGTGGAAGAAATGCAGGCTGTAGCATCAGACCTCCAGGAACTTAACTCCTCCTGAGCACCTGCTGTGGGGTGTGTGACCCCACATAAAAGTGAAGTTAGGCTTGTGTCATAGACTTGATGCCATATTTATAACAAAATTTATTATATACAGAATCTATATACCACTCTGACATTTATACATAATTATATACAATCTATAGGTAGAAAGAAATGTGCATAGACACAGCATAAACACTCTTGATAATAGTTAAATGTGTTCAATTCAGACATACTGAATTTTTAAGAGCAATAATTTTTTCATTTCTCCCTACCTTTGCAACTATTACTCCTCTAATAACCTAAGGTAGCCCTTGTGAACCATCTAACATGCATCTTTCCAGAATTCTCCCCATGGTTATATAATCATAGCCATAACGATATATTCACGTGTATATGGTAAGTTGCAACAGCCCTTACTAAAAATGGGATGTTACTTGTAATTTTCTGTATCTTGGCTTTCTCTCTCAACATTTCCTCATGGAATTCCCTCCAAATCCACTAGAAACTCTAAGTCAATCTATACTCTGTGGTTTGACTGCTATGATTGATTCGATCTCCGCGTTTGGTGGGCATTTGGTTTTCCTGTTCTTCACAAGGCAGACTGCATGTGGTTCATGGGTAATGACTCGGTGCTCAGTCCTCCAGAGGTGCTCTTTCTCAATTAGAATGAGGTCCAAAGGCCTCACAATCAATATAAAGTCTTAAGTGATTAGGAGATAGGATGAGACATTTGGTGGAACAGTTAAGATGCTGTTTGGGATATCTGCATTCTATTTCAGAGTGTCCTGGGTTCAAGTCCTGATTCTGCTTCTGACCCAGTTTCCCACTAATGTGTACCCTAAGGGACAGCAGATGGCGACTCAAGTAAACCGAGTTCCTGCCACCCATGAGGGAGACCTGGATTGAGCTCCAGGCTCTTAGCTTCAGCCCAATCCAGTCCTGGCTGTTGCAGTCATTTGGGAAATTAACCAGCAAGTGGAAGTTCTCTCCCTCTCACTGTTCATCTCTCCTTCTGTTTCTCTGCCTTTCAGATAAAATGAAAATAAACAGAAGTTAGGAGATAAAAATGAACTTCCTAATTACATGTGTCACTTAAATCTTGCTGGCCAGGACTTAGTCATGTGGGCAGAGCTAGTTGCAAAAGAAGCTGAGAAGCTGTTTTTTTTTTTCTCCATGACACTGTGCTCTGCTAAAACGTGATTCTATTCCTAAGGAAGAAGAGTATACTAAGGGCCAACTAGCAGCCTTGGCTAACTCATTCATGAGGGAAATCTTAGCAAGCCCACGTAATTGTGGTCTAGAAGCACATTCTCTACAGCTGATCACTCATGAAGTACAAATGTCAATCTTTCCTGTGGCCTGCCTCCCATGTGGGTCTCTCTATTGTTGCAGGCTAGGAGGTGGAAAAGAAATGTATTTATTGAAATCCAAAACCTTCAAAATATCAAAACAAGTTAGTAAAGACAGTAATCTTTAACATAGCCTTCTCAATTTTGTTTTGAAAGCAAGGGATTACTACACCAATGAAACCTATTTTATCCCATCCACCCCCCAATAGAAACAATGGAAATTATTTCAGTAATATGAATATACAAATATGAAATTTGTATATTTAAGAAAATATACTATATAAGAAAATGTTTTACTATATAAGAAAATGTGGGAACAGCACATAGCAACATTGAAAGATTGCTCTGGAGGGAGCTAAGTGAAAAAGACATGGTCTTATTCCTCTCCAGCCAATTCTAAAGTCAAGGAAAGGTGTTGGACCTACATTCTCACAAAGCAGAAAGCTGACACCTGAGAATTATTTAAGTATGCTATTGCTTTTTACTTTTTATTAAGGTGAGGCCAGAGTCAATTTAATACTGAGTTACCATGAATTCCTCCTTTTTTAACAAAAAGTTGTACCACTTTTTATGTTAGACCAGCAAAGCTATCCATCACTTCCGTTTAAGAGCAGGCATTATTCAGAAGCAAGCATTACTGCTGACAAAACACATTTAAATAAGTAACATTCCTTCTCTTATTCACAGAATGATTCATTTCATGTCACACACACTTCATCTTTGACTCATAAAGTACGTCACAACAGGCTTTGTAAGACTTATAATTATTGAGGCTATTTTTGTGTGCTATTCACTGCCTTTTCCTAGCTTCTCTGCATTAATCACAAGTTTTTCCCCTCCTCATTATTTAGTATCTGACCAAATAGAACTGGTATCAACCAATCAGCATCTTAGATGATGACTCATTCACATTCAAAAACTTAAAAATTCTGAGTCCGTATCAACAAAAATTAAGCTGGCTGCTACACAGTGGGCTCTGAGCTATGTCAAAGCAAAGAGTAGAAAACAAGAGTGTTTCCTGCATCAGCCCTCCCCTGCCGAAAATTTAAGTGTCAGATTACATAGCCCTTTAGGTCTTTCCAGCACTGAGACATATTTTAACACAAAATCATATTTTAATGCAAAATAATTATTAAAGCCAGTGGCCTTACAGCCACTCTCATTTGTACTGCGTTCATCTGAGCTGCGGAGGCAACCTGGAGACAAAGGCTTTTCTACTCTTAGCCCCATTTGGCAGACCAGAAAACTGAGGCCCAAATTAAAATCAAGTCCCCATGTAGTTTTAACATTTAATATCAACATTGCTTTTAAAAACCTCACTCCATACATTCCTCCACTCTAGAATTCCTTCCAGAAGATCTGGATAAAGAGTGTGTGGAATGCTTTTAAAAACAGGTGCCTGAATTTTCTACATTAGAAGCATCTGGGGTGCTTGTTACACATGGGGGATTTCCAGGGCTCCTCCCAGCTGGACACAGAGTACACGGGAGGGTCTTTGAAATGTAATTTCACAAGATCCCACAGGTGAAGCACCAGCCTACTATGATCTGAGTTCCACAAAATCAGGCTCTGCGGAAGCAGCAAAGGAAGATACAACACTCCAGGCACAGAGAAGGGAGCAAGTTGAACTTTGGAGAGATAGGCATTCATGGCAAGCTCACACTCAGCAACAGGCAAAAGACACCCAATGCATCAATTTCTAGATGAGGTCATAGAATAACCATGGAGAAGAACATCTCAGGAGGGGCTGGCATGCTCTCCGTGCCATGCATCTCTGCAACACCTTCAGCAACTTCAGTCAGGCGCTGACTGCAGCAGCTGGAAGGTCAGTAATTGGCCACTCTTGAAACCTGGGACACTAAATTTAATCCCAGACACAATCTGCTGCTGGCTGCGAAGATCTGCTTTCTTCCTTGGGGAGATTTTTCTCAATTCCATAATATCTTGGTCCTAAACAAACTGTGCATGGTAATAATCAGAATAACAGACTGGAAGCTAGGGAACTAAGATTCCAGTGCGGCCTCAGCCAGTGCTGTGTCTTATTTATTTGTTTGCAAATCACTGAGCTAGCATAAACCAGCAGGAAGGATATAGTGTCAAGATTCAGGGGTGCCTCACACATCCTGAAGGCAGATCCAGGCCTCTGAAAAGCCTGTTCGTTCTCTGTTCACTCTTCTCTCCTCCTCTCAGTGCATTTATGCATTCATCCTTTTCCTGCTGCCCTGTTTATGGACTGGAACACAGCCACCCTTCTGCCCCCAGGTTGGGCTGAATGCATCTAATCTGAAACTCCAAAGTTGGAAATGTTCGGAAGTCAGAAACTTTCTGAGCACCAATGTGACATGGCAAGTTGAAGAATCCACAGCTGATCTCACATGACAGGTCTAAGGCAAAATGTAGATGCGTGAAAACCATTACAGCATAGTCCTAGTACCTTCAGATGAGGTGTGCAGGTGTATATGAAATATAAATAAATTTTGTACTTAGACTTGGGTTCCTTCCCCGAGCTATCTTGTTCATATATATTCCAAAATCTAAAAAGCTCCATGATCCAAAACACTTTTGGTCCCAAACATTTCAGGGAAGGCAAAGTTAAGCAGTTACAGCTGACAGTTACTGAGCACTTAACCCGGGTCAGACACCATATGAGCCCTGTAGAAAGATTACTCTATTTTATCATTCCCATTCGTTGTGATAGGGAGGCCACAATTACTCCCTTTAGACAGCTAAGGAAATTGAGTTACAGAGAATTCAAGTAACTTGCACGAGAACACACAGCGAGTTCTCTCACAGACTCCAGGCAGACTGAACTTACAGAAGATTTGTGTCCTGTTCAGATTCTTTCATGTCGCACACAAAAATGAAATGCTTTCTGTGCAATGTCATAGTTCAAAGTAAAACCAGCATAGTTCAAAGTAAAACCAGGTTATCTCAGGTATGGCCAGCAGCTGGGGATCCACAGTATAAACAAGAGTTAGAAAGGCATGGACTGTGGTGTCTCACAATACGATGATGTCGCTAAATACAAAGAATGATTTTTCAGTTCTTCCCTCCCCTCCCTCTCAAGATGCCCCCACTCCCTTGATTTAAGAAAATAAGTCCTCTCCAGGGATCCCTTCTACTCCTTCCAGCCTCCTCCTGCTTCTCTGGTTGCTTCTTCCAACATTTAAGGTTCTTCTGTTTTTGTTTTTTTACAGGCAGAGTGGACAGTGAGAGAGAGAGACAGAGAGAAAGGTCTTCCTTTTCTGATGGTTCACCCCCCAATGGCCACTGTGGCCGGCGCACCACACTGATCCGAAGGCAGGAGCCAGGTGCTTCTCCTGGTCTCCCATGCGGGTGCAGGACCCAAGCACTTGGGCCATCCTCCACTGCACTCCCTGGCCACAGCAGAGAGCTGGCCTGGAAGAGGGGCAACCGGGACAGAATCCGGAGCCCCGTCCGGGACTTGAACCAGGGGTGCCGGTGCCGCTAGGGTGGGGGATTAGCCTAGTGAGCCGTGGTGTCAGCCGGTTCTTTTGCTAAGTATCCAAGCCCTTGAGAGCAATTCCCGCAATGCCCACAGCACCAATGAAGATCCGCAGTTTGATGTTCTTCCTGGAACACCACACCTGTGCCTCGGGCTGCCCACCTGACACTTCTGTTGGGATCTCTCAACAGGCCTCAAAACCAACAGATGAAGACCTGGACTTCCTTCCACAATCTGACCTCCTTCAGTGTTCCCAGAAGGAGCAAATAAGAAACCTGTGTATCATCTTCAATATTTTCTTTTTCTCACACCCATATCAACTTCAGCACTGGACTGGTTCTAGTTTAGTTCCTAAACAGAACTTAACTAGGTCCAGTTTTCTCTGTTTCTCCTTCCACCACCCTCACTGAAACTAGCCTCAGTGACCACCTGCTGTATGACAATATCTGGTCACCAGCCTCTCCTTCTCATCTGCTATTCTTTCTCCGGAGCCCAGAAATAAATATTCTTTAATGAAAACCCTTTGGCAGCTTCCCAGTTCTTACAGGATAAAAACTAAAATCGTTAGCATGGCCTACAAGAGTCGGCCCATCTCGTCCTTGCCTTTTCATCCTCACCTCTCTCCACACAGTCCCCTGCTCTTGGCAATGTTTGGGTAGAGATGGAGAATGATAAGCATCCTGCAATCCCTCACAACAAAGGGTTATCCAGCCCCAAACATAGTGCCAAGGCTGAAAATCCAGTCTAAGCTAATGATTTCTTCTCCATTACTTGGAGAAATTGGTTTAAAATTTCAGGCTTAAGCCAATCAGCACAAAGGATCCATCTAGCCACCATTATGCCAGTGGCCACAAGGTATGCACTTGGTTACTAATATTGGTCCAGAAGTTAGTGGGTTTCCTAAATTGACTCACTCCACGAAGATGCACTTATTAGTCCGTGCCTGCAGGACAGGTTCTCGCTCCACTCCTGTCCTCTCACTGTTTGGAAACAAGAAAGCATGTTACTGCACTTGCCATTTAAAACATTTTAAAAAACAGTCTAAGAACACAAACACGACTCACACACCAAGAGTGGTAGAGCAGGGAGACAGAGAAAACCTGAACTTCACGGCATTGTTGAGCTAGTCAGTCAACCAAACCTGAAGCCTACTCTCTCCTGCTTAACTTCTCTTTATTTGAGATAAATGCACGTCCAGCTTGTAAATGTTAGTTTGAATTATATGTTCTGTTACTAGAGATACTACCCAATTCATTTATGTGTTTCCTTCCTGTCAGTCTTTATATACAACAAGTTTATGATTCCACATACGGCTAAGATCCTTCTAGCCCCTAACATGTTTGGTGAAGAGATGAACTGGTGTTGGTGGAGATGGGCAGAGGACTCCACATTGTAACCGAATTAAAGAACATTTCTGTTTACCACTTGAGCCCCACCACATTTTCTATTCCTTCCATATCTGTCTCAGATGCATTCAGGACAAGATGGAAGGCAATTTATTTTGCTAAGATGATGACAGGTGTGCTTGTGACCCCATCAACCTTGCCTTCTGCCTATTCCTTTGGTTCTGATCCCAAACAGCTGCTCCCCACTCCTCACCCCCCCCCTTCTGAAACACTGGATTTTCAGAAACCATCTATCCACTGTGCATCACTGTCGATGATAGCCCCAGTCATGGGACCAGTGACAACAGGACATGAGACAGCTGCCACTGTCACTTTCCATGACCATTAGGTACCAGTTCTAGGACAAACCAGACTTCATTGCTGAGTTCTGTGTTAGGACAGCATTTGAATAACATCTGTGGTGGTGGGGATCATTGAGTGCTATGGTAATCAGAGCTTAATGCTGTACGCACCTTATCTCCTTGAATCCTCACAAGCCACCCGTTGGTGTAGGCACTATTATTATCCCTGTTTTTCAGATGAGGTAATAGGCTACAGGGAGGTTAAATCATTTGCCAAAGTCCACACAGCTGGTAAATGAAGCCCTTTTTCCTGGATCATAGAGAATAAAGGCCAAGTGAATGAAGTCCCTGCGATTTATTTTGTTTTAATTAAATCAGTCTTTTCTACAATTCCAATTAAAAACAATAGATAGGGAAGATAACCTTACCAAACAGTGTGGAGAGAGAGAAACTGAAAAGAAGTCTTCCTCCCCTGCTCGTCCCTTTTCAGCTGTCCTGTACAGCTCTGCGGGGATAATAATTGCTAGAAGTTTCTGGAAAATGTTTAGAGAAATTCTCTTTTGCTTGTGCAAAAAAGCAGTTCCTTCTTTTTTTTTTTTTAAACTTTTATTTAATGCATATAAATTTCCAAAGTACGACTTATGGATTACAATGGCTTCCCCCCATACCGTCCCTCCCACCCACAACCCTCCCCTTTCCCACTCCCTCTCCCCTTCCATTCACATCAAGATTCATTTTTGATTATCTTAATATACAGAAGATCAGCTTAGTATACATCAAGTATGGATTTCAACAGTTTGCTCCCACACAGAAACATAAAGTGAAAAATAATAGATGATTTTTTTTTAAATGATGATGAAATCAGAGCAGACCTATTGTCATGTTTAATCCCAGTGAGAGTCAAGTTGGGAATTGATAATTTCTTTTTTTTACAGAGGATCAGTTTAGTATGCATTAAGTAAGGATTTCAACAGTTTGCACCCCCATAGAAACACAAAGTGAAATATATTGTTTGAGTACTCGTTATAGCATTAAATCTCAATGTACAGCACATTAAGGATAGAGATCCTACATGAGGAGTAAGTGCACAGTGACTCCTGTTGTTGACTTTACCAATTGACACTCCTGTCTATGGCATCAGTAATCTCCCTATGCTCCAGTCATGAGTTTCCAAGGCTATGGAAGCCCTCTGAGTTCTCCGACTCTTATCTTGTTTAGACAAGGTCATAGTCAAAGTGGAGGTTCTCTCCTCCCTTCAGAGAAAGGTACCTCCTTCTTTGATGACCTGTTCTTTCCACTGGGATCTCACTCGCAGAGATCTTTTGCCAGAGTGTCTTGGCTTTCCATGCCTGAAATACTCTCATGAGCTTTTCAGCCAGCTCCGAATGCCTTTAGGGCTGATTCTGAGGCCAGAGTGCTATTTAGGACATCTGCCATTCTATGAGTCTGCTGAGTATCTCACTTCCCATGTTGGATCACTCTCCCCTTTATTTACTCCATCGGTTAGCGTTAGCAGGTACTAGACTTGTCTATGTGCTCCCTTTGACTCCCAGTCCCTCCACCCCTCTAGTAATGTTACTAGAGAACATTGGAGAAACCCTTCAAGATATTGGCACAGGCAAAGAATTTCTGGAAAAGACCCGGGAGGCACAGGCAGTCAAAGCCAAAATCAACTATTGGGATTGCATCAAATTGAGAAGTTTCTGTACTGCAAAAGAAACAGTAAGGAGAGTGAAGAGACAACCGACAGAATGGGAAAAAATATTTGCAAACTATGCAACAGTTAAAGGGTTAATAACCAGAATCTACAAAGAGATCAAGAAACTCCACAAAAACAAAACCAACAACCCACTTAAGAGATGGGCCAAGGACCTCAATAGACATTTTTCAAAAGAGGAAATCCAAATGGCCAACAGGCACATGAAAAAATGTTCAAGGTCATTAGCAATCAGGGAAATGCAAATCAAAACCACAATGAGGTTTCACCTCACCCCGGTTAGAATGGCTCACATGCAGAAATCTACCAACAACAGATGCTGGGGAGGATGTGGGGAAAAAGGGACACTAACCCACTGTTGGTGGGAATGCAAACTGGTCAAGCCACTATGGAAGTCAGTCTGGAGATTCCTCAGAAACCTGAAGATAACCCTACCGTTGGACCCAGCCATCCCACTCCTTGGAATTTACCCAAAGGAATTTAAATTGGCAAACAAAAAAGAGGTCTGCACCCTAATGTTTATTGCAGCTCAATTCACAATAGCTAAGACCTGGAACCAACCTAAATGCCCATCAACGATAGACTGGATAAAGAAATTATGGGATATGTACTCTTTAGAATACTATACCGCAGTAAGAAACAACGAAATCCAGTCATTTGCAACAAAATGGAGGAATCTGGAACACATCATGCTGAGTGAAATAAGCCAGTCCCAAAGGGACAAATACCATATGTTCTCCCTGATCGGTGACGACTGACTGAACACCAAGAGGGAAACCTGTTGGAGTGAGGTGGACACTATGGGAAACGGTGGCTTAATCAGCATAGCCCTGACTGTTAATGAACAACTTAATACATTATCCCTCTTAGTAGTTTTTTTATCTGTTCTACTTAATATGACTGGTTTAGATCTGTAATTGATGCACAGTTATTCTTAAGTGTTGAAAATTAACTGAAATGTGATCCCTGTTGAACATGGTGGTGGGAATGGGAGAGGGAAGAGATGTATAATTTGGGACATGCTCAGGCTGACTTGCCCCAAGTGGTGGAGTTGGAAGCATACCAGGGGATTCCAATTCAATCCCATCGAGGTGGCATGTACCAATGCCATCTCACTGTTCCAGGTGTTTCAGTTCACAGTTGGTCATGGTGGAGGGACTGGGAGTCAAAAGCAGTTCCTTCTTTTTAAACATCCTTTCTTCTGCTTTCTCCAGGGTCTTTCCTGCCTCTTCAGATCTCATTTCCACTCTTTGCATAGGACAGGAACTGACTGTTGCCAACTACCATGTAGACATGGTAGTAAAATCTCAGGAAGAGAACTCAAGCAGCAGCATCTATGACACAGAAACATAAAAAAGAAGAAAAAACTGAAAAGCAGAGGGTTCCTTAATAGGCATCTCTTCCTTACTCCAGCCTGAGTTGTCACCAGAAACCTATAGGCTCCAAGGAGCCATTTAACCTAATGGTTAGGACACCTGCATCCCAAATCAGAGTGCATGGGTTTGACTCCCACCTTTGGCTCCTTACTCCAGCTTCCTTCCAGGAAAGACCCAGGGAGGTACTGGTGATGATTCAAATAATTAGGTTTCTGCCACACATGTAAGACACCTGGATTAAGTTCTAGGCTCGTGGCTTGGGTCCCAGCCTCAGATATTGCAGGCATTCGGGGAGTGAACCAGTGGCTGAGAGCTTGCTCTCTCTGCCTCTCAGATAAATAAATAAACATTCCGTTGCTGAACTGTCAGGGTGAATCTGCAACTGGATGATTAAATAAGTGCACAGGTCACTGGCAAGGAGTGATGCTCTCACAGCTCTGTGTCCTGAAGCTCCCCAAGTGAAGACAGGCCCTTGTGTTCATTTGGGCTCCCACCTTTTGCTCTGTTTTTACCACAAGCTTCCTAACTGTTGCTGTTGTTTAAACGAAGCACAGCTCTCTCAAAAAAGCCATAAGAAATAACCTTTCAAACAAGGCCTTCCAAAGGTTCATCCTGCTGGAAATTTCACCCACTCCCATCCACTGCTACTATCAGCACACGTTCAGCTCTCAATAGCATCAGCCTAAGCATAATGAGTTAACCCCTCCAAAAAACCAAACGAAGATTAGGCAGTTAGAATTGGATTCTCCAAGACCCAATCATTGCTGTTTGTATCTCGGAAAGCAGCAAAGTTTTGGCTCAGATAAGGGGAGAGCTGACCTGCACACCTGGAAGATTCTGTGACCTTTGTAACTGGACTGCAGCTTTCAGAGGTGGCCCAGGCCAAAAAGAAAAAAAAGACTTGACCCACTTTGATTTTGGACTAGGAAGCTAGGATATCTCCTTCTAAGATAAGGTCTAAAATAGCAAGTCCTAATTTTGTTTAGACACGGGTATATCTCTCTTTCAATGTCTGTCACCTCCACTTTGATGTCACCTATCTCCTCAGTCACACTCTACCCTACAGCTGCCACCACCACCATGTGAAAAGGTATCTGGTACTCCCTGGTTCCACCATGTATAAGCTGAGATATGCCTTCAATTTCATGTGCAAGACCAGAGCATAGCTTTCTAAATTTCAAGAAACCAGCTACCTGGTGGACCTTGGCCAAGTTCAACAGAGGAAAAGGATGTTCCTATCATGCGTACATAACTGGGGAGTTGGGAAGATGGATTGCTGTGGAATTACAATGCTGGAAATTCTCTCCTCTCCTCTCCTCTCAAATTGACCTGATGTTTAACATTTCTTAAGAACTGTAACACACAAATTTATTGAGCACCTACTATGTGTCTGACACTGTGGTTGGCACTTGAGATGTATTATTAAATCATACAGATTCAATCGTGCAGCTGGAAAGCAAACAGGGGATGGTGGTGTAGGTGGAGATAGAGTAAGCAATAAGCATGGTACATAAGTGAATTATGTAATGAATAAAGTACTATGAAAAAGGTAGGGAAGAGTAAATCAGAATAAAGAAATCAGAAGTGAGAGAGGGTTCAGATTGCTATCTAAAATAGTGTTTAGGACAGTCTCCATGAGAAAGTGACCAAGTAAATGACAGAGTCCTTAACATAGGAGATCCTGGACTGCTTGTACAGGAGGAAAGTGGTCAGTACAGCGGCAGAGGAATGATGTGGGATGATGTAGGGCAGTGAGAGTTGAGGAAGGCGGATGGTGAAAGATCATTTCTTCCAAAGAACGTGGGGAGTCATTAGAGAGAACCCGCTGTTGCCTGTTTGTCTGCCTGAGACCTGTCTCCCTTTTTGGATACACTTCCCCAGTTTTCCCATCCCTCTCCTCTTCAGTCTACATGATTTAGGTGGGGCTGATAAAACTTCACAATCCAGGTTTGAACACCCAGATTTGGCAAATCAGTATCTTAGTCATGGCAGCTGATTCAGATGTAGACATTTGATCCACAGTAAGTCTAGCCAATTTCAGGAATTTTTTCAGGGTTGTGACCTTTCTTCCTGTATAACTCAGCAGCCACTGTGGTGTCACAAAGCAGAAGCTTGCCTAAAACTGATGCCAGCACAGATGGAAACAGAGCCTAGGAGTAAAGAAACACAGATCTCTATTGATACACTTGAGCACCTGGACCCACTCTGCCTGAAACTAAAATTTCTAGCTTTTTTAGTTATATATTAGTAACTTTCCTTTTAGCTTGAACTAGTTAATGTAGTGTTTCTCTTCCTTGAGTGGAAAATGTACTGATTTCATCACTAATGGAATGCAGATGAGTTGTCTTTTACAATGTCTTGCCTCTTCAACTGAAGGAGTACCTAATCATAGCTGAGATGGGAAGGAGTGTAGGTGAGTTACGCAGCAAAATTTAAGAGATCTGAAAACATTGTCCTGTCCTCTAATTTCCATAACCAAGACCATTAACTCCTTACCTGTATGTTCCACCTCAACTAGTCTATACCAGCTTTCCCAAGAAAACATAGAAATATTGGAGACAAGGGCTCAAACTAAGATTCTAATAATCCTGCATCTAAGACTCTCTGATGCTGGTAGCCCAGCTCCCCAGTAACTGATCTCCTGCTTTTCCCTCTCCCTTTGTCTGAGTCCTATTTAGTTCTGAAAGTACCTTTTCCTAAACCTCAATGTCTGCTTGTGGTCGATTAAATTGTTAGCCCCAATTCTTCATTCCACTTGCATTGCCTTGCCTTGGCCTCTTCTTGTATAGAATATATGTACTTTCCTACTGCCTGACTTTGGGTTTAGCCATGAACTTGCCCCAGCCAATGTCATGTGAGTGGAAATGACAGTGTGCTGGTCCCAGTTTTGCCCTTGAGTGAACTTCCTGTTTCCATTTGTACTCTGGTGCCTTTATCACCATGAGAGGACCATGCCTCAAGTATCCCATTGGTCTACAGAGGCAGAAGAGACCTGTGGAGCGTAGCTTCCCTAGCCACCATAAGTTTAAGCTCAATTACCCCAACCCAATCAGACACATAGAGTAACTCACTCGAGTCCTGCCTAGGTGAACAAACTACAGTCAGTTTACACAAGTATTAGCAGCAATGAATGTTTATTTCAAGCCATAGCATTTAGAGGGCAATTTGTTAGGAAACAATTACTACCTGATGTTGTCTCCTTGGTACTGACTGCCAATATCAGCTTCCTGGCCCATATTCTTGGACATTCATTAACTATATGTACCTCTCAGCCATCCTGGTTAAGATATTTAGACTCTGGGTGTCTGAGAGAAAAGATCACTTTTCTTTTTTGTCTAGTTTCCAGATAAAATATAGGAAACTAATTTACATCTCAGGTTAAAAATGGGTGGTTTTTTTTTTTTTTTTGGTATAAGTGTGTCCAAGGCAATATTTGCATTTATCCAAAACTTAAATTTAACTGAAAAATCTGTATTTTTATTTACTAAATTTGGCAACCCAATGTAGTGGCTTTGGAGAAAGATAAAGGTGTACTCCATCTCCCTTCACTTAAGATTTAGGATCATTTATTATAATACTACATGGAGTAATTATTTGCAGTGAAAGTTTAGATTTTGTTGGTGTTGTTGTTCAGTGTTTGAAGTGTCTGTCTCATAAACACTCTTTCCAAATTCCAAGGTACAGGTGAGGGAAGAAAGACATGTGGAGTTTATTCAGTTAATTGGATGGGTGTAAGGACTCCCTCTCTAACAATCATACAAATCTGTCCATTCTCAGCACAACAGGGGTGAAACATAGAGTTAAATACCAGCAGCCACAAATTGAGATTATAATGGCTGCTTATCATTCCCCAGTTCATAGAAGGACCCTATCTTTTATTGTGAATTTGATTAAAGGCTTCAGCTTCAAAATAAGACTCATGTCCAAGGGGCTTTCATTTTCCCTTTGATAAACAGGCATAATTCACTTTTCTTTAATGTTATTCCAAATAGCATTGTGTTACAATGGGGTTTTTGTGATGCACCAAAAACATTTTTGAAACTGTTCTTATCTTTGCAGGCTCTTGCTAACAGTCACCACAATACTCTCTTGAGCAAAAGTGTGCCTGCTCTAGCAAAGACTAAGAAATAAGTTTATGGCTTCTGGTAGTTGGATCCCTTGGGTAAAAAGGAGAAAAGGTTGTATAGAAATTCTTTTTCATAAAAGGCTTTGACAAATGGCTAAAATACAGCATCCTGGGAAATTTGTGTTAGATTTATTTTCAATCAACACTTGGTAAACATCTACTATGTACCAGGCAGTTCATACACTAGTAGCTCTTTGCACATTAGAATCACTTAGGTAGATTTTTAAAAACACATTTCCCTGGGTTTCACCCTCAGAGATTCTATTCCCATTGGTTTGAGGTGGAGCCTGAGCATTCATATTTTATGATGGAGGCAGCAATAAAGAATGCTGTCATACATGATCTTGTTTATTCTTCCCAACAATCTGGCAAGAACAACATAAGTATCCCTGCATTTATGTATGAGAGGGTTGCATTCTCCATGACCTCTTCCATGAGTTTGGGCTATTTTATTCTCAATTTCATATTAGGTCAGTACATGTTACTAAGGTGCTGCAAGATTTTTTTAAAATGAGTCCTCTAAAAAGAGTATAAATGTGCAGTGCCTCTTAGAGGATTAAATTCAATACACCAAAATGTGATGCTGTAATTTTAAACTTCATATACTCTCATACGGTTTATCATAAATAATCAATAGTTTAATTTATTCCCCATCACTCCTCATCATTCTATGCATTTTCCCAATCTTATTTACTCTCTCTCCTCCAGGTTTTCTGTTCTGTCTTACTGGATTATTTTAAAGCAAATCTCAGGCATCATGTCAGTCACCCTTAACTACTCTAGCATCTATCCCTAACACCTGAGGACTTTTTTTTATTGTGATAAAATAAACATAACATCCATTGCCATCTATTTTAACCATTTTTAAGTGTACAGTTTATGGATATTAAGTATATTCATATTGTTATCTTTCTAAACAAACATCCATTCAATATTAGCTCTCCATTCCCCTCCTCCCAGCTGCTGAAATTTACTATTCTACTTTCTAAGAATTTGGCCATTCTAGTGATCTTATAAAACCAGAACCACACAGCATTTGTCCTTTCATGCCTGGTTTGTTTCGTGTATGGTAATATCATCAATATTCATCCAGATAGCAGCAGAAAATACCTGTGGACCTCTGTCTACAATAAAACCATAGCACCGTTACTGGCCTTAACAACATCAATAATAACAATTTAATGCAAGCTTATATTCAAGTTGAATTCATTTCTTGTCTCAAAAATGTCATTTTACAGTTATTCTGTTGGCATGAAGTTCCAAACAAGATTAAGATGTCTTTTATGTTTCCTTTAATCTAATGATACCTCCTCACCCAAAAGCATGCATTGTGTTAAAGAAACCAGGTCACTAATCCTGGAAAATTGTCCACATTTAGGTTTGACGGATGAGATTCTCATGTATTTAGAAGCATTCAACATGCTCCTCCATCTTCATTATTTCCTGTAAACAAATATTGTGCCACACAGGAGGTTTGCAATGTCTGGTTGCCCTACTTGTAATAATTTTAAGATTGCTCAAGTGATGTCATTCTGATATTCCTTCCAGTTTGTCCATGATAGGATGTCCACCATGCCAAGTGTGGGGAGCAACTCGGACTAGACTAAGTTACTGGAATTAAGACTTATTCTATGCATCTGCTCTCCCACAATATGGCGCTGGGAGAGGAGTAAACAACTTCTACACAGCTGCCTCCAGTTCGACCAATAACCTGCAGGAGCTGATCCTGCTCCTGATTGGAGGAGAGCAGCGTACTCGGCGTGTGGGTAGCAGAGTTGGGATTGGTGGAAGAGGACTATAAAGGAGGAGAGAGACAACATACACCCGGGAACATCTAAGGGGAACATCCGGATAACATCTGAGCAGCCCCCGAGAGAGCCGGCCGGTGGTGTGCTGCTCCCCCGCGGAAGTGGGGAAAGTGGCCAGGGGGAACCGCCCTTCCACGGAGGTGGAAGGGTCGGCAGCCAACCCGGGAAGGACCAGCAGCAAACCCGGGAAGGGCAGAGCAGACAAAAGAACAGCGCAGGGTCCTGTGTCGTTCCTCCGCGAAGAGGGGGAGCGACACCAAGAAATCTTACACACCCAGCTCCTCACAAACTGATGTTTTCCTGTCCAGATTTTCTCCTCTGTTCAAAAGAAGAAACAGGTCCAGTGAAGTTGATGGCTTGGATAACATCAAATGTTTTTCAACCAATATTTATGGAACTCCCATTCCTTGGACAACCTAAGGCTCTTAATGTATAAAGTTACATCACTCTTCTATGTGCTTCCAGGTGACTCAGTTCTGTTTGTTTTCTTTCTTCCTTTGTATGCTTTAGTGAGGTATAATGGACATATAAAAATGCAAATATTTGTGTACATTTTGATTTTGTTTTTTTAGTTTATTTTTTATTTTTTTTTATTTTTTGACAGGCAGAGTGGACAGTGAGAGAGAGAGACAGAGAGAAAGGTCTTCCTTTTGCCGTTGGTTCACCCTCCAATGGCCGCTGTGGCCGGCACGCTGCGGCCGGCGCATCGTGCTGATCGGAAGCTAGGAGCCAGGTGCTTCTCCTGGTCTCCCATGCAGGTGCAGGGCCCAAGCACTTGGGCCATCCTCCACTGCACTCCCTGGCCACAGCAGAGAGCTGGCCTGGAAGAGGGGCAACCAGGACAGAATCCGGCGCTCCGACCGGGACTAGAACCCGGTGTGCCAGCACCGCTAGGTGGAGGATTAGCCTATTGAGCAGCAGTGCCAGCCTAACATTAATCAAATATTCTATATGGAATCAAGTGTTCCTTTTTTTATCTCTCTTCCCCATTTAAAAATATCTTATTCATTTGAAAGAGTTACAGAGAGAGAGGGAGACACACTGAGAGAGAGAGAGAGAGAGAGAGAGCGAGCGAGCTTCCATTTACTGGTCCACTCCCCAGATGGCTGCAATGACCATGGCTGGGTTAGGCCAAAATCAGAAGCCAGGAGCTTCATTTGGGTCTCCAATGTGGGTGGTAGGGTCCCAAACATTTGGACCATCTTCCGCTGCTTTCTGCAGGCCATCAGCAGGGAGTTGGATTGGAATTGAAACAGCCAAGACACAAACCAGCAATATGGGATACCAGTGTCACAGGCAGCAGCCTCACCCACTACACCACAATGCCCCCCTCCCCACTTCTTCATTTAAATAGAGTTCCACATGGGCCTGTGCTGTGGTGCACTAGGTTAATCCTTCACCTGTGGCGCCGGCATCTGATATGGGTGCTGCTTCTAGTCCTGGTTGCTCCTCTTCCAGTCCAGCTCTCTGCTGTGGCCTGGGAAAGCAGTAGAAGATGACCCAAGTGCTTGGGCCCCTGCCTCCGCATGGAAGACAAGGAAGAAGCTACTGGCTCCTGGCTCAAGATTAGCGCAGCTCCAGCTGTTGCAGCCACTTGGGAAGTGAACCAATAGAAGGAAGATCTTTCTCTGTCTCTCTCTCTGTCATAACTCTACCTGTCAAATAAATAAAATCTTAAATAAATAGAGTTCCACAAAGTCAACTTATTTATTTTATTCACTGTTGTATTGTCAACACAGAACACAATGCCTATGACAGAGAACAAACTCCATAACTAGTTATTGGGTGCATCCTTTAAGGTGAACGTTTAAAAGCTTATGAATACAGAAAGCCTGACTCCTCACATCAACCTGAACACTTTAGACTGCTCACCACACTACCTGGTGGTAACCTGAACACTTTAAACCTGCTAGTTCTCAAGCAACAAAAATGTGTTTCTCATGGTTCTTGAGGCTGAGAAATCCAATATCAAGCAGCTGGTATCATGTCTGATAATTCCCTACTTTCTGGTTCATGGACAGTGCCTTGTCCTTAAGTGGCAACAGGGAAAGAGTGAGCTCCCTCGGGCCTGTTTTTCAAGGGCATTAATACCATTCATGAGGTCAAAAGGTCGCATCCCCTAATCCCATCACTTTGGTGATTAGGTTTCATCATATAGATTTTGAGGGGACAGATATAGTCATACCATTGTGTACCTACACAGCCTGGCTTAGCTCTAGGAATGGTTAAAAGACCTCTGATTTGCTTAGGTCTCCAAGCTCCACCTTTGGTTCTGTTAAGGTTATACCTCCTCCCAACTCACGCCTGAAGTCTCACACCTGAGGATGTGTCTTATTCCTGAATCTAAATGTCACTTTCTCAGGTCACAGATAAGCTCCACCTTGTTCTGTGCCTTCCCTCTGCCCTTCCCCTATCCCAGTCCCTATGGCTGGGGCCATGCTGCCTGCTGTATCAACGAGGTCCCTTGGATTAACCCTCTTAACTGCCCCCCATCAAAGTCTTTCCCATACTCCTTCACCCTCAACCTTTTCCCAAAGCAGTCCACACCTCAATGATGGGCCATATTAAGAGCTGTTACATTAAGAGCAAGCAAAATTTGCCCTGGTCCCTCCTGTATGCACTCGGGAAGGATATCCACAAGATCTTGAGAAAGAAGTCCTCTGTTTCCCTCATAGGCACTTATGATAGAAAGAATTACCAGCATTTGAGGTTCGGAGCCTTAGGTTGAACTCCATGAAATGACTGACATGCTTAACACCAGGGAAGCTCATGTCTGCCTAGCATTTCAGCTCACCTGCCTCTCCCACCCAGACACAGCATAGCAAGCGACTGTAGGATGCTTGGGACTAAGCTGGAGTGAAAGAAATATGACATCATTAAATATCGCATCATTAAATATCGCATAATTAAAGGGTGAAGACTGCCGGTGCCGCAGTTTACTAGGCTAATCCTCCGCCTTCCGGCACCAGCACAAAGGGTTCTAGTCCCGGTCGGGGTGCCGGATTCTGTCCCAGTTGCCCCTCTTCCAGTCCAGCTCCCTGCTGTGGCCAGGGTGTGCAGTGGAAGATGGCCCAAGTGCTTGGGCCCTGCACCCCATGGGAGACCAGGAGAAGCACTTGGCTCCTGGCTTCGGATCAGCGCGGTGCGCCAGCCGCAGCGGCCATTGGAGGGTGAACCAATGGCAAAGGAAGACCTTTCTCTCTGTCTCTCTCTCTCACTGTCCACTCTGCCTGTTAAAAAAAAAAAAAAAAAAGAAAAGAAAAAAAAAAGGGTGAAGATTAGGAACAAACAACTCTGGAGGAGAAAACCTTACTACCCCCATTCAGCATGTGTGTGAAGCCCAGGCTCTTCTCTCACTCATACACATGCATTCAAGTACTACAGTGTACTAGACACTCTGCTGTTAACCTAGCATTATTTTTACACTTTAAGTTTAATCTCAGTCTCATTCTTCCTTTCCAGGAAGGCCTCTGTGTTAGAAACAGCACTGGCATAGAGCCAGAAAAATCATGGCTCAGCACACCAGATCTGTTCTGAATTAACTGCAAACCAAGGAGAAAGTTTCAGAGGACTCAGCTTGCTCACTGATAAAATGGGTATAAAAAATACCCACACTATTTTCAGGATGAAATTGATTGATGCATATGGAAAGTGCACTTACCATGGCAAGATTTCTTTTTTCATAAACATTTATTGTCCAGTTTCCTACTGGCAGCCATAGTCTCCAGTTTAAATAGGATTGTCCAGGGGCTGGCGCCGTGGCTCACTTGGTTAATCCTCTGCCTGTGGCGCTGGCATCCCATATGGGCGCCAGGTTCTAGTCCCAGTTGCTCCTCTTTCAATCCAGCTCTCTGCTGTGGCCCGGGAGGGCAGTGGAGGATGGCCCAGGTCCTTGGGCCCCTGCACCCACATGGGAGACCAGGAAGGGGCACATGGGAGACCAGGAAGGGGCACCTGGCTTCTGGCTTTGGATCAGCACAGCGCGCTGGCCATAGCGGCCATTTGGGGAGTGAACCAACGGAAGGAAGACCTTTCTCTCTGTCTCCCTCTCTCACTGTCTATAACTCTACCTCTCAAATAAATAAAAAATAAATAAATAGGATTGTTCAGGTAGGCGCAGACTGTTACATGTGGGATAAGAATCCCTGATGCACATTTATATGTTCCAATACTTATTAGATGAATTTGGCCCCAAAGATCAATGTCACTGTTGGCTTTCCTGTCTATTTTCAGATGTATTTTAAACACATCAATATCAAACAGCAGTTATCAGTGTTTGGCTGTCACATTGGACTTTGCCTCTCTTCAAAGGACTTGGCCAATGTGAGTGCTGGTGATGACAAATTGTTGGCAAAACTGAAAGAAGGAGCCAATTCCTATCCTGTCGAGGAAGTATAATTAATGATACCATTTGGAAGACAATTTGACAGTCTACATTAAAAATCAAAAATGCATACAACATCTATCCTAGAAATTCATCACTAAGAATGTCTGGTAACAAATTAGTCAGAAATCAGAATATTTGGTAAAAAAACAATTCATTAAATGATTGTTCATAAACACTTGGGGCAGGAGGACCTTTCAATAGGCAACCAGAGGGCTTTGATTAAATAGATTGTGACTATTCATGGAATGGAGCCCAATTGAGCCACTTGAAATCTTATGATGAAATGAGAAAGTGTAATCTATTGCTAGGTGAATAGAACTAGCTTAAAACATCCTGGTATGCTTTTTTTTTTTTAACCAAATACACCAAAAGTTTACCAGGGCAATATATGCAGAGAGAGATTATTGGTGATTTTTTTATCTGCCTATTTTTCAAGTTTTCAACAGTCTTCAAAAAGTATTACAATTCCTTCAAAATAGGTTGGGAAGAAAGGATTTTTTTCTGTTTCTAAGTAATTAACTCATAAACAACTCTTAAAATAGCATCATGCCCCACCACAGGGGAAAGAGTAGAGAACAGTGATTTCTGAGAACGATGGGGACACTCTGGGCATTGTTACATCACGAGAAAGGTCTAAAGATCAACTTTGCTGCTATTTCCCCATTCTGTATTGGTTCATGTTTGAAGGATGTTGTTGTGAGTTTTCCAGGGTGCATGTAAAAGATTTTTGTGACTGATTGCATTTAACTCAATGTATAATACAAAGGGATGTCAGGGTAGGAAGGAATCTCAGAAATTGTTCTGTTTTTATCTCCTCTTTCTTCTAACATAAGGCACTCAAACGCAGAGGAGCCAGGTGAGCTGTCTTTGGACACAAGGTTAGTCATGTCCTTCATTTATGGCTCTATATAGCAAGCACACTGAGCTTTATGTGACCAGTGAGGGGAGATTACCACGGATTCGGAGGAACCTGCATAAAATATATCCATTTGATTCCCCTAATTTTCCATCCAAAAACCTTTTATCCTTCCTAGCCTCTGGTAATCAATATTGTGTATTCTAATTGAGTTGGCTTTATTAAATTTTGGCTCCCACATATAAGGGAGAACATGTGGTATTTGTCTTTCTGCATCTGGCTTATTTCACTCAACATGAAGGTGCTAATAGGAGATGGTGATGGGGAGATAGGGTGGGGGTTATATGGGAAGTTTGTATTACTACCTGACAATCTTTGTTTCATAAACATAAAAATATTCTGAAATAAAATGTTAAAAAAATATCCATTTAGAACACGGCTCTGTATAGCAAACGGCAATGAGATAAGATGAAATTTACTCAGCAGCATTCTTCTTCAGGGGGCCACAGTTGTGATAAGCTTGCTGGGAGTAGACGTCAAGGCTTTGGGGCCATGAAATGGCTGGTGTCAGGCTTCAGGAAGGGAGGCAGGACCCCTGTGCACAAGAGGAGAAAACTTTATTTGTTCCTGAAACATGGTGGGATGGAGAAAGAGGACAGAAACGAGAAATGTTGGTGAACAGATCATTTTTGTGAGTGCAAGAAATAATAGCTGAATTCTGTGTCCAAGTTGGGACAACCAATACATAACATTTTTCCCAAGAATTTCTCAGTGCAATGATAGTCCTATGTCCCAGGAATACTTCAGTCCTGGGCAAACCAGGGTAGTTAATTACCCTGCAGCCACATGTGTAGTTATGGGAGTTAGAGACCTCATCTGACATCTGGATTACAAAATATATTTTTTTAAATCCAAGAGACTGTCAAGTTTTGCAAAACATTGTCAAGTTTTGCAACAGGTTAAATGAGCAAAATGGGAAAGAGAACATCTCTTCCCACATCCAAAGAATCTATAATTTTTCAAAAGCCACTGCTTCAGCCCTAGCAATGGTTTTTAATTCTTTATGAATGTGAGAATCTTGATTAGAAATGTCTCTTGCCATTCTTGTGCCTGAATACTAGGAATTAAATTCTTGCTCTGCCAACTGGGGAACTCACCAAATCTCAGTGATATAGTAGAAATCACAACTTCTGTAAATAAAACCATCACTATACTTAAAATGAAGGTATACTTGTTGCACTACTTCAAAGTACTAATATTTAAATGAGTTCATGTGTGCAATAATCACTTAAAAAGTTATTTGTTTCGGGCTTTGTCTGTAATTTAAACTGTTGTTAGCAGACTAGTGTCTGTAAATACTAACTGACAGAATAAAAAAGGGAGAGAACGATCCAACATGGGAAGTGAGATACACAGCAGACCCATAGAATGGCAGATGTCCTAACAGCACTCTGGCCTCAGAATCAGCCCTTAAGGCACGTGGATCTGGCTGAAAAGCCCATGAGAGTATTACAGGCATGGAAAGCCAAAACACTCTGGCAAAAAAAAAAAAAAAAACAACAACCTAAATGAAAGATCTCCACAAGTGAGATCCCAGTGGAAAGAACGGGTCATCAAAGAAGGAGGTACCTTTCTCTGAAGGGAGGAGAGAACTTCCACTTTGACTATGACCTTGTCTAAATATGATCAGAGTCGGTGAGCTCAAAAGGCTTCCATAGCCTTGGCAACTCATGACAAGAGCCTAGGGTGATTACTGACGCCATAAACAAGAGTGTCAATTTGTTAAGTCAACAACAGGAGTCACTGTGCACTTACTCCTCATGTAGGATCTTTGTCCTTAGTGTGCTGTACATTGAGATTTAATGCTATAACTAGTACTCAAACAGTATTTTTCACTTTGTGTTTCTATGTGGGTGCAAACTGTTGAAATCTTTACTTAATGTATGCCAAACTGATCTTCTGTATATAAAGAGAATGGAAAATGAATCTTGATTTGAATGGAAGCGGGGAGGGAGAGGGAAAGGGGAGGGTTGTGGGTGGGAGGGACGTTATGGGGTGGGGGAAGCCATTGTAATCCATAAGCTGTACTTTGGAAATTTATATTCATTAAATAAAAGTTAAAAAAAAAACTGTTGTTAGCGTTTCCATTCCACTTTCAAATCCTCTGCAAATGTGCATATAGAAGGCAGAAGAGAAGCAAAGGTTGAAATCCAACAATCACTGTGTTGGGCGAGAACTGCTCCCCAGTACATGGAAGATCCCAGGATTCCTTGTTTTTTTCTTCTCTAGTCTTTTCAATGCTCTGCAGCTCCAGGATGAGGATTTGGCTTGCCACTACCTGTGGCAAGTACATATTCAGAGGAGAATATATACTTAGAAGAAAGAATAAGTTAAGGTGGTTAACAGATGTATGACTCTTTGGTGATTTTTTTTTTTTTTTTTTTGGACAGGCAGAGTGGACAGTGAGAGAGAGAGACAGAGAGAAAGGTCTTCCTTTGCCGTTGGTTCACCCTCCAATGGCCGCTGTGGCCGGTGCACTGCGGCCAGTGCACTGCGCTGATCTGAAGGCAGGAGCCAGGTGCTTCTCCTGGTCTCCCATAGGGTGCAGGGCCCAAGCACTTGGGCCAGCCTCCACTGCACTCCCTGGCCACAGCAGAGAGCTGGCCTGGAAGAGGGGCAACTGGGACAGAATCCGGCGCCCCGACCCCGACCGGGAGTAGAACCCAGTGTGCCGGCGCCGCTAGGCGAAGGATTAGCCTGTTGAGCCACGGCGCCGGCTCTTTGTTGATTTCTTAAAGTCACATTAGTGTTTGGCTCAGCTCTCGTGGTATCTGGTAAATGCCATGAAAAAATGGAGTAAATGGGAAGTGATGGAAAAATAAGAGCTGGACAATACAACTCTTCATTGAACTCCTCCTAAGAAGGAGTTAAAAGGACTTGATTCTAGTGAACAGGGAATAATGGTTCTCAATCCTAAATGACAACAGAATCACAGTGGGAATTTGTTGAAAACAGACTTTCCTAATCTACAGTAGGTCTATATTTTTAACAGGTACCTGTATATTTTGATACTCTTCAGGTGATTTCAATATAGAGCTAGGGTCATAAACCGTGAGTCTAGCTGATGTGTGGTACTATGGGCTCAGGTGGGTGGAACTGAGAGAGGCATGGAATGCAGGTTTCACCTGCTGCCCTGGTTAGCAGCATGGGCTCTGGAGACCTGGGCATTCCTGCTCTGCACCTTGTAATTGGAAAGATTACTTAACCTGAGTCCTCACTTTCCTCAGAAATAAATTGAGAATTAAAATGAAGACTTCCCTTGAGCTTGTTATGGATGAAAGAAAAGACTATTTGTAAAATGTCAGCTGCACAGGACACAGTATCCAGGAAATGGCAGAAAACATGGTCATTCCTTCTAAGCAGTCTAAATAATCCTTGGAGAGCCTCACTATTCACATCAGTACTTAAAAGGTGCACTCAAAAGGGCTATCTATAAGGCACCTTTCAGTTCTAACTCTCTACAATTGAGTAGGATGTAAAGCAGGAATTGGCAAACATTCTGTGGAAGAACAGACAGCAAATATTTTTGTCTTGGCAGACCAGATGGTCTCCATCAGAACTGCTCAACTCTGCTGTTACAGTGTGAAAGCACCCATAGATAATATATAAATGAATGAGTGTGGCTGCATTCCAATAAAGCTTTATTGACACAAACAGATAGTGGGCTGGATATAACCCCAGACTATATTTTACAGAATTCTGTTGTAAAGGATAAGAAACAGGTGGATTATCTCTACTCTATGCTGGCCAGAATAACTGCAGTAGTGTGTCTCCTCCCAGGTACTACCCTTTTGGGTATACTTAGGCAAAATAATATGCTCATTTAACTTTTTTTTAGTATCACTCTAATAATATTTCCCATCACACATGATCTTTTTACAATAAGATATTCTTCCCATCAAGAAATGGGGTCTATGTGTCTTCCCTCTGATTCTGGAAAATGCATGACTATGGCACTTTGGAGTCACTGTGCAATAAGGAAACCCTAGGTATCTTGCAATTTCCAGTTATGCAAGTGAGCTCTCTTGAAGTGGATCTTCCAATCTTAGATGAGCCATCCCAGTTGAAACCATGAGGAGCAGAAATACACTATCCCTCTCAGCCTTACAGGTTTGTCATCTGAAGAAGTGATTGCATTTCCTAAGCCATTAAGTTTTTAAGGTGTTTCATCACATGGCAACAGATAACTAGATCACTTAGCAAATGGTTCACTTAGCTCACATTTGAACACTGGCAGTCTGACTCCAGAGTCCAAATTTGTAGTTGATACAGAGGGGCTGTACTGTCCAGATTCCCACTCAGGACCAAAAGACCTCTTCTCTCAAATGCTGGATATGATACCCACCAACAGCTCTCAGTAATTGATGAAGAGAATTCCTTTGTTCAAGATCACACTCCTTTCTGGGGCAGCAGACATCCAATGTCTGGTTGATGCAGAGACATTAAAAATTCAGCATCTTTTCCTCAACTTGAGCCAACCCCAAAGGATTGAACCAGCTTCACAAATTTCTGTGGGGTCAATTAAGACTTTTTGCTTCTACACCACAGCCCAACTTCTCTCTTCCCAATCTGCTGCTTTCACTTCCTCCACAGGTGCTGATCCTGAAATGTCCCCTCAAATTCTTGCATGCAGATTTGCATTTGAGTGTTCTCCTTGGGGAATCCAGCCACCACCCTTTTTCTAAACCATGATTAAAATAGTCTAATGGGGTGAGATGTTTACAAAGGTGGTGAACTGAAGGCACTCAAGCAGAGGCATTGATGGGAAAGGGGTAGAAGGAAGTTGATATATGTAAACAACTATTATTGAATGCTTCCCACATCTTGTGAACATAAACATAAGAGAATATCTTTATCTAGAAATGTTTATCATATAATAAAGGATTTTGGCAAGGAAACAAAAAATTAAAATTATTACAGTGTAATAAGTACTATAAAACTTACAGGGAAAGTCTAACAATGCTGTGGAAACCCAGAGGGCCAGCACCTCTGAGCTTAAAAATACAGAAATATATAGAACATGAACTGCATACAGGGATCAACAAACATTAATAAAAATCCAAAAATATGGACAATGGTAAGTCATGTAACTGGAAACGTTGTCAGGCGCTGGGCCATAAAAGACTTTGGTACCCTGGTTAGTGGAACATATTTTACTTTATAGGAAAGTAGATTCTGCTAAAGGATTTCAAAAAACAGATCATCAGAATTCTATCCATATTCTAGAAAGATCACTTAAGCCACATCTTGGAAGATGATTTAAAAAGTGGCAAGAGTGGAGACAGGAAGAGCATTCTGGGTTAGTGTTGCAATAGTCCAGATGAAAAATTATGATCTTTGTTGTTAACATTCAGTGCACTGAGAAAGAGAAACAGAGATTCTGTATCTCCCCCCTTGGACTCCTGCCAAAAACTGAACCATCTAATCTGGGCATTCTGTGTTAAATGTGGCTGCCCATATTGATTAAATTGGACAATTAGCTGATTAATCCTCTCCTCCCTGGAGAGGCCAAGAAAGCAGTTCAGCAGTTGACCAGTTTCACAAGGGCAAATTAGTTTCTCTGTCCCCCAGCACTCCAGAGAAAGCACCAGTTCCTCACACTGAAGATCCATGCTAATTAGATACTTGTGTACACGTCACTGCCCAGCCAATTGTGGAGACACTCTGGGCACCCCCAAGGAGTGGCTATCCTGCTTGAGAGTGTCATGACCACTGGAGACACTTTCTCCAAGGATGAAAACATTTCTACTGGCAACTTACTATCAAGAACATCTAGTCTGCCTTGAACCAGAAGTAATTTGTTGTTTGTGTGTGCCTTAAAGACATTTATCTGCCACCATGTCCTTGGGTCACAAGAAAGCACAGACCTGTGAAAAACTCAGCAGAGAAAAGAAGCTTAGAGGAGGTCACATTGATGATTGGTTCGGAACAGAATAGTCTCAACCTCAGGGCATCTTAGAGGTCCATAAAACCAGTACAATCCTTTGTGATTCAGTTCTCTTGGTATTAAAATGTGGGAGAACAGAGGTGGGGGAAGAAGCATGTGTTTTGTTCTGCTAACTACATTCCGTGCACATACACATGCAGCAACTACAATTCACTTAAATTTTACTTTCTTACAATAGATTATATATGAACATATTTTTTAAAAATTAGACAATATTGCAGATTACAGTAACAAAAATGTTTACCTTCCATTTTGCCTTTTTTTCCATTCCTAATTTCCATGCCAGAGGAATCATTGTTTCCCATTTCTTGTGTATCCTTCCAGTGATAGCCTATGCACATCTACGCACACACACAGTACATTGCAAAAATATTGTGGAAATTACATTAATGGTTTATTCTAGTGAAAAATAAAGTTAAAATCCATGCAAAATTTTTCAAAAGATACATTTCCATGAGCTTTCTTTATATATATATGTATATATGTATGTATGAAATACATGGTTACATATGATTTTATTAGATCATTTTCTAAATTTAATAATATGTGGGTATTAGATATCTTTCTGATTTAGTACACACACGTACAAGTATATTGCAGATCTTTCTGATTTAATAATACATATCCTCATTTATTTAGGAGATGTATAGGATTCCAATATATGAATGTACCATAATTTATTCAAATGACCCCCTACTGATGGCTACTGACATTGTGTTCAATATTTATTGTTAAAAGAATTCTGCTATGAATATCCTGTGTGTATTTATGTGTGTGTTTGTAGATATCTGTACATTTATCAAGTGCATACTTTATAGAAGTGGCATTACAGTATGGAAGGATGTGTGCATTTAAAATTTTGAAAGAGGTTGCTGAACTGACTTTGATTCTTCATTCTTGGTGTCCCACTGTGCCCCCTCCCCAGTCAGTCATGGTTTTCTACTACAAGCACCTGCAGTACTCTGATTGAGGGATTTCCCTGGCTTTCAGAATGCGTTTTGTCTACCTATAGAGTAGGCCAGAAAGGTTGAGGCGTGCACAGGCTCTAGAACAGTCTTCAGCTAATGACAAATAGGAGTTGATGCACAAATGTGTAAGTGTTTTCTCTCTTTTGCAAAAGAACAACTCCGTCTACTTTCCTATATGTACCAAGATCCCAAGATCGAGGCTTAGTTGTTCACTGTGGTAACCCTCTTTTTAAGTGTACCCTTTTATTGGCTTTCTCCTCTTCCCTCTCTCACTTTCCCACTTTCTTATCATTGCTTTGTAGGTTTGCCTTCCAAATAAACCACTACTATGATCTGAATATGTCCTCTGAAATTCACGTATTAGAAACTTAATCTCCAATTCAACAGTGTGAGGAGGTGGGACCTACTTGGAGGTATTTAGGCTATTTAATGGGATTAACTCACCTACAAGAGGGCTTGCAGTAGTTCACTCTCTTGCCTTTTCACCTTCTGTCATGTAAGGATAATGCAAGAAGCATTACCAGATGTGAGTGCTTCCTTCGTCTTAAGCTCTCAGCCTCCAGAACTGGGAGAAATACATTTCTCTTGTACTCAGTTTTCAGTATTCTGTCCTAGAAGCATAAAACATAGTAAGCCAACTACTTAACCTCAAATCTTTGTCTGAGTCAGCTCAACTAAGAGTTACCTTCCACAAAGTTTATAATAATTTTTACTTCTACTAGCAATGTCTGTTCTTCATTCCCCCCTAATCTCTGTCATGCCCCCAATTCACTAGTATTGTTTATCCATTCATTCATTCAGTCATTCATTCATTCAACTGATACCTCGTGAGTATTTTTTGTTAGACACTTTTCTGATCTCTGGGTATAACAAAGGTTCTGGATATCAGATACACTATCTCCATATCTGCATTCCTTTCACTTTGAAGTTGACAGCTGTCTTAGTCCATTTTGTGTTGCTGTAACATAAAATCTGTGATAGAGTACCTTTAAAAGAAAAGAGGTTTACTTAGCTCATAGTTTTGGAGGCTGAAATTTCAAAATTTAGCAACTCCATTTTCTTGGCCTCTGGTGAGGGTCTTCTGGCTACATCACAACACTGAATGGTGCAAGCTGCATAAGCCAAACTAGCCTTGCGACAGTCTGCTCTCGTAATAACCAATTCATTCCCTCTGTAACTAATCCACTCCCATGAGACTGGCATTGATCTCTTCTGGGGGTGGTGCCCCCAATTATCCAATCTCCTCTCACTAGGCTCCACCTTTCAAGGCTCCACCATGTCTCAATACTATCATATTAAGGACCAAGGTTACAGCATATGAGCCTTTGGAAAAAAAAAACCATATCCAAATCATAGCAACATCTAAACTTCTCTTAAGGAAGAAAAATATAACATTATTCCACAATTGGAGAAAAATCATTGAAAATACATAAGCCTGACTCGGGTAGCACATGGGTGAAGGATAGTGAATATTTCTGTGTTAGCTTTTCATTACTATAATGAAATACCTGAAAAAGACTAACTTTATAAAGTCAAGAGGCTTATATATCTCACAGGTTTGGAAGCTGAAAGTCCACACAAAACATGGTATATGTTCTTGGAAGGACTGCATAGTAGATGATGAAAGTGTGTGTGGGAGGAAGCAATTTTGAATTAGGAAGCCAGAGAGATCCTGGAAGGGGCCAGGTTTAGGCTTTTATAGGATGCTCATGAAAGAGACAGAGTACCACACAAGCATTTTAATCCTTTCAATGACATGTCTCCAACTGACCTAAGTGTCTCCCACTCAACCTCATCTCTTAAAGGTTCCACACCATCTCCCAATATCACCACCTTGGGGACTAAACCCCCAACTTAAGCCTTTGGAAGACTCTCAAACTATATCCATACCATAGCCATCTATAAAAGGCATGATCAAGACTGATTATGAAATCCTTCCCAGGTTTGTTAAGGGGTGGGGTTGAAGAGAGTAAGAGATGTCAGATCTTTGAAGTGGGTCAAGAGGACCTTGGACAGAAGATGATCAAGATTTTACATGGTGATCTAGACTAGACTCTGATCCAGCACAAAAAGAAACTGCATACTGAGCAATTTTGTCATACAACTACAAATGTTTTTGCTTTCATGATTTATGGGCATGTTTTTGTTTTCCACACTGCCTGTTTTCATAGTAAAGAGCTGTATTCCCAAAGCACTCGTTAATGGAGGTATTATTGTTTTCAAAAGAACAAGAAAGAGTCACCCCTACCCTGGATAAAACCCACAGAGTGCTTCTCTGCTCTAAACCAAGCTTTCATGCATTGTTTAGGCAAAGTCTGTCTACATCCTGTAGTCACAGCCTCAGCTCACCCTGGATGCCCTAAAAAAATTGTGCTTTCAAATGGTCAACACTCTCTCTCTTCCCAGCACTTATTTCAAACTTTATTGTTTTTCTTTAAGTTCCCTGCTCTACTCCTTTCTCCTTGCTCTAAGTACATGAGTCTGCATTCTATTTTAAGAAAAGAACTATGCAGTGCAAATATGGGTTCCTCCCTAGTCAAACCTCTCCACACCTGCCTCCATCCACTGCTCATAAATGCTGGCCCCTCTGCCTGCAGCCCTCATCTATTTTCTCTGGGCCCCTCCAATACATTATGCTAGCACTCAGGTCTTACACTTCCCCAGCCTCTGCTTCTCAGGAAGCAGACCATGTATAATGGCAACAAAGTGCTGGATAGGAAGTGGAGCCAGACTCTAACAAAACACTCCAATATGGTATGCAAGCATCCTCTTAACCACTGCATGAAAGTTACTGCCACTTCTTCCTTTTGATACTCTTTCTTCACTTTGTTGCTGTGAACTAGTCTTCTTTTACCTTTTAAGTTGATTGTATTAAGTCTCCTTTTTGTATTCATCCATTAAAGGCGGCTATTCATAAAGTTCTATTCTCACATAATCTGCTCCGTCTGTTTCTTCCTCTATTAACATCATCACAAGCTACAACCTGTATTAGGCAGGACTCTTTGGATTTTAAATGATATAAATACAATTCAGTTTAATGAAGCAAAGTTAAATAAAAGATGGAATTAGAATTTTTTTATGTAATATACTTGCGTTGATCCAGGATCTTAAAAAGATCATCAGAATTTGTCCTTATTCTCTTTCTCTCTATTCTACATCCATTTGAGTGACATTATTTTCAGCCCAGCTTCCTCTAAGTGACCCCTTGGAGCTCCAAAAGTACATAGTAACAATGTCAGGGATATATTGCCTTGGGTGTCCATCCTAAAGCAACAGAGTAAAATGTGATTATTTTCTTAAGGCTGAGTCACATCATCAACCCTGGAGGTAGGCTTAAGGATCAACCCCAGACCTAAACTGACACTCATTTATTTAATACACACTAAGTGGCTACCACGGTACAAGGTACTGCTTTGTGTTCTGTAAGCACAACAAGGAACAATAAAGTCCCTAGTCATGAGAAGCTATTATTCCAGAGGGAGACACAGAGTATATAAAACACAGAGATAAGCAAATACAAGCATAGGAGCACAATGTGGTGGAGAAAGATGAGGCTGCTGAATGGAGAACAAGATTAGTTTCTTCCAGAATAACAGGATAGTGGTAACAGAGGGTTAACAGAGGATTAACAGAGTCTAGGTGGGCAACAACAATAGATGTACTCTAACTTTATGGGTCATGAAATCTGAGTACAGGGTAACTGAGAACATAAGGGGATAACAGAGAGGAAATCATGGTGGAATCAGAGCGTTCAAAATCTCAATGAGGGTTGACTGTTCAGAGGTGGAGTATTAGACAAAATAAACTGGAAAAAATCGAAGGTGGCATGCAGGAAGTGGGATACTTGAAATGGAGCTTTCATAGGTAATGTAGTCAACAAAATCTCAAGTTTGATAATAGGAGTTGAAAGCTGAGGCAAAATGAAGGCACAGATGATTGGACACAAGGAGGTCAAGGAGTTGAGAGGCCAAGTTGTCCGAGAAATGTCTACATAGGTACGGAAGTATTCAAGAATGCTAACAAAAACAGTGGTAGAAAGAGAGACAGTGACACAGGCAACAAATAATTAATGAAGTAAGGAGAGTAACAAGGAAGACCACGTATAATGGCAACAAAGTGTGAAAGAAGGTGGTATATTCTGTTAGTGCACCAGATTAGCTGGAGATGGAGTGGTTTAGGGGAGAGGAGGCAAAGATCATCTGAAAATAGTCACAGGGAATAAAGGAGAACACCTAGCCATTATCTCCAGAACTTGTGTATATGAAATTCAAGTCCACAGAGAAGGCTGGGCAAAGTCAGCATCCTCTAGAGGCAGATGATTTTCAAAGCAAAAAGGGGAAGCACAAAAAGATGAATTATTTGGGGATTTTGCTGATGCTGTGCTATGAGTTCCAAAGGGCTCAAAAGAAGGATCTGGGGAAAGATATATAACATTAAGCCAGAATAAGAAATGTGCAGAGAAATATAGCCAGTCCCAATTACAGGACATAAAGAGGGACCCAAAGTATGTGAAATTAGTCAATGTGGTCTTTTAGAAGGAAGTAAGCGACCAGTTCTGGCTGTGGACTCCTTTGTGAGACTGTTCTCCAAGGCAATCTTCAGTAAAGAAATGGGGAGTGTTGGAAGGCATCACAGTTTTGCTAAAATCTATGAGAAACCTTGTTAGTTTTACGTGGAACCCTAAATCAAGTCCTTTTAAGCTCCCCATGAAGCATAACCTTCCCAGGGTCTGTATTTTTAAAACAAGGCCATTTTCCCTAAGCGGAAAGAGGGAAGAGAAATTGAGCCTCTGCCTCTTGCCTCATTTGACCCAAATTGTGTGCTTCCTGCTTTGCTCAGCTAACCAAATAGAGTTAATATGACACAAAAGATTACTGCTCCATCTCTCCAATAATCAAATCATCAAAATCAAATAGTCAAGCATGGTGTTCCCCTAATAGTGGACTTCACATTCACATGACAGCTAATAAATATGAAAGATCAATGTGACTATGTGTGGTTTGAATTAAACTGCAGAATTTATAATTCTTTTAGGCAACTATTCATGTTGAACATTCAAATTAGGTGTCCATTTTGGATTGGTGAAAATGATGGTGAACTTTATAGTAGATGATACTTCCTGAGAGCTTTGCAATCATTCATATTAGCTGGCTTATTCCTCAAGGCTCAAATAAATTTGAGAGAACCAAAATCAACTTGAAAGAGGTCAACTTGACCTTAACTCAACTTTTCTGCCAAGGGCAGACCATCAAGAAACTTTGCTTACAGATGACACAGCACAATGGGTTCCAAATTAGATAACATTATAGGTTAATGGCTTGCATGAAATATGTGAAAATAATTATATTAGTAACACCTACTCTTTTTGTGTGCTTACATTTTGAGGTATGTGTTACTATCTTAATTTTATAAGCTAAGGAGTTTCTCAGAGAATAAATAGGTCACCCAAGGTCACACAGTGATGATGCTGGGAATATCAATCCCAGTCCATCTCAACCTGGAATTATTAATAGGAAAACTCAGAGAGAACAACTTTCTCAAGGCCATAGAACTACTCAATGATGTTTCTCAGATATAAACCCTGGCCTTATTTCAACCTCTGGGAAACCTATTTGGGGAGATATTTATTTACCCTTTCAAACACAATGTTTCTCTGACCCTAACTTAACCATTCTGAATCTGGGCCTATCCCCCAAAAATGTGTTTCTAAATTTCCTTTCCTTTAATGTTGCCTTTTTTCCTCTAAGGTGCAGAAATCTAGAAGAAGTGCTTTAACCAAGCAGGTGCCCATCACTATGTCCAAGAATGCAGCACATCCATACATTGCCTCTTTCATAAAGAGGCATATTATTAAAAATATGTTATGAAATACCCATTTTTCCTCCTGTTTTCTTGCCTCAGTGAGGTTACCACACCTCATTATTCTATATATTATCCCACATCATACTCCCTTTCTCCATCTCCATCAGATACCAAATGAATAAGCAGCTGGACTTGAGATAACCTCTAAATTCCCTTCAAATTCTAAAATTCCACAAGTCTATCATTGCTATACTTTTGATTCTTATCTTGAACTGTGGTAAAATTAACCCTGGTAACAGACATGTATTTTTGTTTCTTTTCCCTCACTCACTTCGAAAAAATATATAAATAGTGACTATGTTAAATGTTAGATTTCCATTTCTCTTGTTTTTCTATAATTTCAAGTAATAAGGTTTGAGCATCAAGAGAGACAATGGCCATGGCTTTCTACATTTGCAATCCAAGAATTCTGAGCACTCAGTAGTAAGATGGAAAGATACCATTGATTGGCTTACCTTTGAGGTTGAGGTAGACACCTACTTCACAAGTGGCTCATGTTCTGCCCCTAGATGGCTACAGGTTGATTGCATTAAAAACTCCTCTGGCTCATTATCACTTGAGCTTGGTCTGTGGTAGTTTCTGATTCTCCGTGACTTTTATAAATAGCAATCTACCTACTTCTACTACAATCTTGGTATAGTTCTATAAGACAAATTATTCCTTGTTAATAGACTGAAATGATCACATTTATAGTTATATATAAAACAGTACCTGATCTACTAATGGTTTGGGTTCCAAGTGTTCATTGACTCCAAGAAATCAGAGCTGCATGAAGAAATAGGCCTGAGGATATTTATTCACTGGCTAGCAGTTGATTGCATAGTCATCCTAGAATAAATAAATATAAGTACTGACTTTCATCCCATTTTCTTTCCATTGTACCTACTTTTCAGAGGCATTTTTTTCCTAAGGAAAATTGATCTTATTGGAATTAGACTTTTAGAAATCTTAAACTCTGAGAAATTTTCTCTTCTGCTCCCTAGCAATATTTAAAAAATTAATTAAGGGGCTGACATTTTGGTGTAGTGGTTAAAGCTGCAGCCTGAGATGCTGACATCACATATGGGCACCAGTTCATGTTCTGGCTGCTCAACTTCCAAATCAACTCCCTACTGGTACTCCCCAGAAGGCAGCCAAGGATGGCCCAAGACCTTGGGCCCCAGTGCCCTCTTGGGAGACCTGTAGAAGGCTCCTGGCTCCTGGCTTCCGATGTACAATTTGGGACATGCTCAAGCTGACTTGCCCCAAACGGTAGAGTTAGAAACATACCAGGGGATTCCAATTCAATCCCATCAAGGTGGCATGTACCAATGCCATCTCACTAGTCCAAGTGAGCAATTTCTATTCACAATTGATCATAATGATAGGAGTAAGAGTCAAGGGGATCACATAAACAAGACTAGTGTCTGCAAATACTAACTGACAGAATTAAAAAGGGAGAGAATGATCCAACATGGGAAGTGAGATACACAGCAGACTCATAGAATGGCAGATGTCCTAAACAGCACTCTGGCCTCAGAATCAGCCCTTAAGGCATTCGGATCCGGCTGAAAAGCCCATGAGAGTATCTCAGGCATGGAAAGCCAAGACACTCTGGCAAAATAAAAAAAAATGACCTAAATGAATCATCTCTGTGAGTGAGATCCCAGTGGAAAGAACAGGTCATCAAAGAAGGAGGTACCTTTCTCTGAAGGGAGGAGAGAACTTCCACTTTGACTATGACCTTGTCTAAATATGATCAGAGTCCGTGAGCTCAAAAGGCTTCCATAGCCTTGGCAACTCATGACAAGAGCCTAGGGTGATTACTGACACCATAAATAAGAGTGTCAATTTGTTAAGTCAACAACAGGAGTCACTGTGCACTTACTCCTCATGTAGGATCTTTGTCCTTAGTGTGCTGTACATTGAGATTTAATGCTATAACTAGTACTCAAACAGTATTTTTCACTTTGTGTTTCTATGTAGGTGCAAACTGTTGAAATCTTTACTTAATATATACTAAACTGATCTTCTGTATATAAAGAGAATTGAAAATGAATCTTGATGTGAATGTAAGGGGAGAGGGAGAGGGAAAGGGGAGGGTTGCGGGTGGGAGGGAAGTTATGGGCGGGGGGGAGCCATTGTAATCCATAAGCTGTACTTTGGAAATTTATATTCATTAAATAAAAGTTAAAAAAAAGTGATGAGGATTAAGAAAACCCAGCTCCCAAAATAGAGCACCTTGATACTTGAAATAACAAGAGAAGCAAGAAGGTTACTTTCACCTTCCCCCACCACTTTCTCCTGAAGCAGTCAGGTGAAAGGCATCCACTCTATAACTGGAGAAAAGGAACAAAGGTACATGGAGAAGAATCTGAACAAAAAAGCCTTGCTAAGTTAGCCCCAGCTTATTATCATTACAGCATTCCCATTTGCCCTCATCATATTTCTCATCAAACCAAGCATAAACATATTTGGGTTTACCTATTTCTTTGGGTCTTCATTTCGTAATGTAGGCTCCTTATATTAAATAGATGTGTGTGCTTTCCTCTTGTTAATATGCCTATAGATAGAGGGGCCATAACTATAAATGTTGAATAGGGGAGGAAAATGTATTTTTTTTCTCCACTCTAAGAGATCAGTCAATATAATGATGGCCTCTGAAACAAAGTTAAGTATCTGAGACAGACATGTGTCCCTCTCTCTCAATGAAGGCCAACTTAGGTCAATTCCACTATGTCTCTAAGTCAATCGCCACCAAATTAGACTATTTGACCCTTCCTGTTTTCATTTATCTGTTGTACCTAGCACTTCATAGGTTGTTATTAATTTCTTTGTGTATGGCTGGCACCGCGGCTCAATAGGCTAATCCTCTACCTGCAGCACCGGCACACCAGGTTTTAGTCCCAGTCGGGGCGCCAGATTCTGTCCCGGTCACTCCTCTTCCTGTCCAGCTCTCGGTTGTGGCCTGGGAGTGCAGTGGAGGATGGTCCAAGTCCTTGGGCCCTGCACCTGCATGGGAGACCAGGAGAAGAACCTGGCTCCTGGCTTTGGATCAGTGCGGTATGCTGGCAGCCACTTGGGGGGTGAACAAACGGCAAAGAAAGACCTTTCTCTCTGTCTCTCTCACTGTCCACTTTGTCAAAAAATTTTTTTCTTTGTGTGTTTTTTTTCATCTTTTCCCAAACACACAAAGAAATATATCTGTTAAGTAGGAGGGCACAATAAATATGTAATGAATGAGTGGGCAATGCGTAGATGAATGAAAACTCAAAACACCTATTTCTTATTCATACTGTTAAAAAAAAAAAAAGTGGATTGAGCATCTCCCTCTTTTTGGAATCCTGGGGAACAAAGAGTTTTGTGTAAATGCTACCTTAAGAAATAACTATAACTCAGTTCTTTACTTCTCTGTTCCTTTGCTTCCAACCCTCTCAGTCCACACTTTGATCAAATACATTTTTTGCCCTTTTTGGAAGAGCAAGTAAAGAAGAGCAATTTCCTGCAGGATAAATAACTCAGCTTATAAGTATATAGTCATTTGTATGATTATTTCATTAATATATCCTGCACTAGACTAAGTTTTATGAAAGGAGAGCTGGTGTGTGGTTTTAATCACCATTATGTTTTAGTTCTCAGTGTGTGCCTTATGTTCAATAATGATTTTTTAATGAAGAAATAAATAAATATATGCCTAAAAGCCTATCTATTTACATACATATGTACAAAAAGAGAAGGCATGAACAAAGTGGCAGGGAAACTCACAGGGATGAGCCATTGCATCTAACTGGTACAAACATAGGAACACAAAAGAGAGAGAAAGACTGATATAGGACAGATGGCAAATGTGCTAGAATTTTCAGCCAAGAGTTGGGGTCAAGATGGGGATGAAGATCCCTTAGCAGGAACTAAAAGTCAAACAGGACAAGGCATAATTAAAATAAGTAGTCTAATTTGGTCAGAACAGTCAAAATAATGTCATGTATTGTGTGATTATTTGCAAAGATCAGTTCAAGCTGAAGTCTAAAGGGCTTAGGATGTTGTATGAATTCCATGACATCTTCAACAAAAAAGTCAGGGTGATTCAACATCTCAGCCTCTAGGATAAAGAACATTTTGAAGGGCCAGCATTGTGGCACAGCAGCCTCTGCATGTGGTGCCAGCATCCCATATGGGCACCAGTTCAAGTCACACACTCCATTTCCAATCCAGCTCCCTGCTAATGCACCTGGGAAAGAAGCTGAGGATGGCACAAGTGCTTGGGCTCCCATATGGGCACCCATGCGGGAGACGTGGAGGATGCTCTTGGCTCCTGGCTTTGGCCTGGCCCAACCCCGGTCATTGTGGCCATTTGGGGAGTGAACCAGCGGATAGAAGATATATCTCTTCTCTGTTTCTCCCTCTCACTGTGACTCTTTCAAATAAATAAATAATATTTTTTTTAAAAAAAGAACATTTTGAAACAAATTTCTACAGTCTAAAAGTCTGAATGCTTTTTAAAGGAACTCATTAGAGTTTGCTTAAAACTAATTCTTTTGGAAGAGATTTTGAAATTTAAGCAACATAACAAATAAAAATATTTTTGATAGTGGAGATCATTGAATGGTCTGCTTTTGCACCGTTCAGTTCCTCTGTGAGTTGGTTGATCTGATCTGCATCTGTATTGACTTCTGGGTCCCTAGACCCTTCTAGCAAAGGTTCAGTTTGAGGACAGAAATGAGCGTGGTGTTATAAGGTTGAACTGGGAAAGAAAGATCTCAGACAGAAAGGTCCCATCACATTATGTTTGCTTGATTTTTTTGTTCTTTTTTTCTTTATTTTTTCTCTTTCCTTTTTCTTCTTTCTTTCTTTTCATGGCTTTTTTGTATGCTTGCTTTGTTTTACACATGCACACTTACTTAATAAGATATATGGGATTTAGCATTATAATCCCAAACGTATTCAAGTGTGCTTCTCTCGCAATTACTAAAATCAACTTCTTGGGCAATGAGAATGCTCCCACTTAGCTCCCAGTGAACTGTTGGGACATAATGAACATCTGGAATGTATACTCAGCTTCTTTACATGACTACTGATAGACCCAACCCCACTGTACTCTTCCAGGACTATAAAAGAAGTGTTAACATAGTTACATCACACTCTTCAGCTGGTTCGTATAAGGCAGGATTTTGCCACATGACATTGATTTATTAAGGTACATAATAGTCCCATTCAAAGTGATGCCGTAGTTCAAAGCACCCATGTGAGCCCAGCCTGGCATTTCCTGACCATTTTCTGGACTTCAGCAACTTACTTGACACTGAGCTGTGTAGATTTATTCTCCAGGAAATGTAGGTTAGTAGTTCCAGGAGAATGAGTTTTCTCCAGCTTGGGGTGACCCAGTTCCACGTGGGTGGTTGGACTGGCCCGCTGGTGAGTTACAACCTAGTCATTCATTTCAGTAATTGCTTTCCCTTCCCAGAGAAGATCCCTGTGTGGAGCACTGGATTTGGCATGCTTGGGACATAGGTACCATTGACATTTTTCAAAAGGGCTCAGGGGAGATCCTGTGGAATTCTTCTTTATAAACTGCAAAAGTGCAAACTTATCACCACTGGTGCTGAATGCTGATGACTGCTATTATCTCGTTATTCCTGACTATACTTAGCATCTGTTCTCAGTTCTTCCCTCCCACTGCAAAAATTCCCCTCAATCCCTGGGAGTGTTGGACTTTATGTTTTGTTTGTTTTGCCTTTGGGTCCTAAGAGTTGGCTGAGTCTGGCTCACAGGAGTTCCTTGCCCCAGTGAGCCTGTCTATTGCGGTAGCACCTGGTGAATCATCTGTGGTCTGAAAAACATTTTCTTTATCTGCAAAATCCGCAAAATGGAGGGGTTTGAGCAAGGTCAGACGTTAGAAGATTTGACCTAGATAGCCTCTTTGGAAAAACTGATGCCCTCACTTGAAATCCCTAGCCTCTTCAAACTTTGCAAATGCTACAGTTGCTTCTGGATGTCTCTTGCTTTCCAAAGCAGTGGAGTGAGTTTAACAACACTGGCGCCTTGCAGAGGAGCTGGCCAGTCCAGGATGTGGGATTGCTACCTTGATGGGAACCCAAGAGGGGAAGGAACCTGCCAGTTGGGCTGGCAGTGTTCTAACTCTAGCAAGATCCAAATCTGAAGTCACCATTTTCCTTGTAAAGAATCAGAGATGTGAAGCCAGAGAGCAGTTGATTAAGGAAGCTAGAGCTAGTTCAGCTAGTATTCATTAGCTAGCGAAAGAGACAAAGGAAGGAAAATTAGAAGCAAAAAGACAAAATACAGGTCAATAAGCATACATCCCACTCTAACTACCCCATCTTGAATTGCAGGAAAGTAAGCACAACTTCAGGAACTGTCAATAATCTGTCATGAACCCTTTTGGGAATTGCCAAATAGGAAAACTCATAGCTTTCTGAGAACCGCCAAACTTCACAGATTCTGGGGAAGGTTAGGAGAGATTTGCTGTTCTCTAGTCTAGAACAACCTGTGGATGCTCCTTTACCCTTTGGGAATAGAGACACCAAAGATTGCTTCGACCTAGACTCTGGACTCTCAGGAGTGGAGCATCACAAGCATTAATAGAATACATGAAGGCCTTATGGCTGATCAAAACAGTGGACAGATGTTTGGCATGGTGAGTTGTTCTATTTCAGCTTCCCACAGCTGAAGTTCCAGCAAGACCACCCTCCAGGAAACCTATCCTGTGTTCTTATAGTAACTGGTAGAACAGAAGTGATCTCTGGTCAGAGTCAGTCTTTGCCTGGGCTTCTGGTTTGGACTTCTGTGGAGTCATTTTCTATTTCTGCTGTGCTGCCTGCCTGTTTTGGGATGAACATGACTATAGCATAGTCTTGCCGATAGCAAACCTGGAGGAACCTGTGTAAGCCACATAGTGTTGCGTAGTAGTCCAACCTGAACTTGAATCTCTAACTTACTAGCCATGTGACATCTGTTAAATCATTTAACTTCTCCCGGAACAATAGTTTTGAGAATCTGGTGTGTTCCAAGAACTGCACCAGGGACTCTGAAATGAAAAAAGAAATCTAGTATTTCATTGAGGTGTGTGAGAATTAAGTGATATCCTTAAAATAATATGAAATAAAGAGTTGAATGTAATAGGTGCTCAATGATGGCATTTTATCATTATGATTATTAATTAAATGTTTACACTATGCTGAGAGTAGAGATGTACTGTTAAACAGTAACAGGCTGGTTGCTAAGAAGCCATGCTGGGCCATAGCAGGAGATGAGGGTGCTGAAGAAGGGAGTGTTTCAAGTGGCAGGATGCAAATTTAGATGTGAGAAGAGGGCTTTGAGAAAGCACGAGACCCAGGAACATGTGAGGGAGATGATTCCAGCAAGCAGACAGTGGCCAGATCAGCGGGAGGGAGGACTGGTTAGAAGCCCACTCAGGAATCAGAAGTTCATCAGTCCAGTGTGGAAAGCAGTAGGCCAAAGGAAAGGAAGGGTGTGGATTTTATAGACACTTAACGAAGCGGTGGAAGACTGAGAGTGAAGTTTGGTGAGCAAGTGGATACAAAAGCCAAGAAAGCACACCAAGACCAAGATAATAGAGAGTCCCCAATGAAAGAGACTTCCACACACACACACATACCTGCTACATTTTCAGCTTACACTAAAAACAGATAATACAGCATCCACTAATGATGTTCTAATGGCTGTTTCTTAAGTTTCCTGATTATATAAGTCATACTTGCTCCATGTGTTAAATGCAGAAAGGTGTTAATAAAATTAAAATTCATTTATCACCTTCCGATTACATCTTTCCACTAAGGACCAGGCACAGAGTCAGTCCCCGAAGTCCTAAGCATGGACAAAACCTCTTGATCCATTGCTGAAGGGTAGATCACCCCTGAACATCACCTTAGGCAGACACTTCTCCTATTGGTCTAAACAGTGACAGTTCTTAGAAGGGAATGAACACACGTCTTAGTATCCAGAGGAAGTAGGCACAGATGTGATATACGTGTTCATGTGCATGGGTTTGAGTCGTGGCATGTGTGTGTATGTTCTATACACACTGGTTCCTCTTAGTGGTAGAAAGAAAGCAAAACACTGTTTATTTTCTTGTCGCCAATCAGCAGCCTTTTTGTGGAATATTACTGACTTAGCTGAGGCAAGTGTCCCGTGACTTCCTTTTAGCAATCTTCAAGAAACGGGAAGTTCGGGAGCCAGAGGTTTAAGAAAAATGCATGGGAAGAAAATTTAGAAATGGAAAAACATAATCCATTTCTTTGAGTTGTCTTTTTTGCAACTGGGAAAAAATTATTTTATTCAGTTTTTCTGACAAAAGACCACCTTTGTAGCCACTAGTGCAAGTTAATTTCACGTGTCCACTTAGCTAGGCCACAGTACTCTGATATCTCTTCAGCCATTGTGCTAAAAGTTTCTGTGATTGTTTTGAGTTGAGACTAATGCTTAGATCTGTAGTTTTTGGGTAAAGCAGATCACCATCCAGGCAGTGGTGGGCCTCACTCAATCAGTGGCAGGCCTGCTGCAGGAAAAGACTGACCTTGCCAGAGCAAGCAGGAATTCTGCCAGCAGACAGCCCTTAGACCCAATGACAACTCCTCCAGGCCTTCAGCCTGCTGGGTCGCTGGCTCCTGAAGGTTTTGGACTTGTTAAGCTGCTGCAATCACATGAGCTAATTCCTTCAAATGAATCTCTCACCATAGACATGTTTATATCCTGCAATTTGGTTTCTCTAGAAAACCCTACATAACTGGGCTTTTGGAAAAGATTTATTTTATTAATTAATTATTAATTTATTTGAAGATAAAGGGAGGAGGAGTGGAGAGAGAGAAAGAGATGTCTTCCTTTCCATCGTTGGTTCACTCTCTAGATGGCCACAGCAGCCAGATCTGGGCCAGGTAGAAGCCAGGAGGCAGCAGTCTGCCACGCGGGAGGCAGGAGACAAGGTACTCAGGGCTGGCATATGCTCTGGACACATTAGCAGGAAGCCAGCTCAGAAGTAGAGCAACCAGTACTTGAACAGGCGGTCCGATATGGGATGCTGGTTTCACAAGCAGCAGCCTAACCCACTGTGCTACAATGTTGCCCCCCCCCCCCCGAGTTTAAAATTTTATTTTGATCTCTGAGAGAGGCTGAGGACTTTCTGGGGTGTTGTAAAAAGGAAGACAGTGTACTATAGGCACAGCTGAGCATCTGCAAGGTGTTTAAGGGTCTGTATCAGGCAAAGGATGAGGCACCATCTCCAAGGATGGATCATTGCCAAGGGCTTCCTTCCATAGCATCTCCTCTTCAATTGAACATTCAAACTGCGTTCTAGGAGATAGACCTCAAGAGGAGGCAGATTGCAAGGCTCCCTGGCAACACCTTGAAGTACGAAACTGAGGCTGGAGGCTGTGCACCCTGCTCTCCACGAGCACAGGAGAACTTCCTGGATGGATCCACATGAAGACAACGATGCTGATAAACCATCACTCCTACAGAGTCCAGGCCTTGACCTTTTGGCCTCCACCCTTACAGTGGAAAATCTTTATCAGCTATAATCTCTTCATTTTTTAAGATTAAAACCAACTTGGGGATGGTGCTGTGGTATAGTGGCTTAACGCCCTGGCCTGAAGCATTGGCATCCCATATAGGCGCTGGTTCTAGTCCCAGCCGCTCCTCTTCCAATCCAGCTCTCTGCTATGGCCTGGGAAAGCAGTAGAAGATGGCCCAAGTTCTTGGCCCCTGCACCTGGTGTGGGAGACCTGGAAGAAGCTCCTGACTCCTGGCTTCAGATTGGTGCAGCTCCAGCCAGAGCAGCCATCTGGGGAGTGAACTATCGGATGGAAGACCTCTCTCTCTCTGCCTCTCCTCTCTCTGTGTAACTCTGACTTTCAAATAAATCTTTAAAAAAAAAAAAAAAAACTTCTCCAAGTGTAAACGCTATAATTAAATCTTTCACAATGGAGTGTCCGGCAAAACCACTGGGTGGTCAATTTGCAGGTGGATGCTTCCCCGAAACTGCTCAGAGGGACCTAGGTCATCAGGTAACCAGCTCTGTCAGAGGCACCGCCTGTTCCCAGGGTTCATCACAGACTTGGTTACACATAAAGCTCGTGTACAAGGGCAACATGAGGGAGTTCAGATTGCTCTCCAGTCTTCCAAGATGTGCAGAAGATGGCTGGTGGGGAAGGGAGGGAACAAAGAGGACCCACAGCATAGGACCCTGAGCTCATGGCCAGTTAGCCCCCAAGGCTGAAACTCTCCGCATTGCTGTGTAACTTTGCTCATGCTGTTCCCTCTATCTTGGGGGTGAACTCACGCTTCAAGGCCTAATTCAAATACTATTCTCTCAGCAAAGGCTTTTTCAACATCTCCAGGCCCTGTAAAAGATGCCCCAGGGGAGGGGCTCTCAACCATCTAGGAACATGGGAACACATTTGTCTGGTGGTCCGTTGTAATAGGCAGGGCCCCTATTCCCAGCTCTTACATTGTGGCTATGAATGCACTTTCTTAACACAATAAGGTTTACCCTGCACTGAATAATCTCATACATCAGACTTGCAAATACCAACTGCACATTGTTTATCCTAACAGTTGGCCACCTGCAATATTATTTACTTACTTTAAATACATAGTCTCCTACATGGATATTTTAAGACTTAGAGGCACATGTTTTTAAATTCAACTTTAAAATATCTGTTTTACTTTTTTCTTTTTTTAATTTAAAAATGTCTATGTTAATTACAGCATCTCTTGCCCTACACAGAAGGTATTCTTAAAAACAAATACCATAAAAACAAAATGGCATTGTTAAATTCTATTATGCAGTTCCTACTTTTTATTAAACAGAAACTGCCACCTGCAAAGATTTGGGGCTTAGGAAGTGTCAGCAAGGCGTTACAAACAGACTTGTACTGAAATGAGATTGTCTTCCTGGCAAATTCAGGATAGAAAAAGAATTTAAAATGGAGCTGCTTCCATGCCGAAGTGATACTTTAACACCACGGTCTTTGACAGTGGGTGTGAGAGCCCACACTGAAAGCTGAGGGTAGAAAACACAAAGAGCCGGTGCCGTGGCTCAATAGGCTAATCCTCCACCTTGCGGCGCTGGCACACCAGGTTCTAGTCCCGGTCGGGGTGCCGGATTCTGTCCCGGTAGCCCCTCTTCCAGTCCAGCTCTCTGCTGTAGCCCAAGAGTGCAGTGGAGGATGGCCCAAGTGCTTGGGCCCTGCACCCGCATGGGAGACCAGGAGAAGCACCTGGCTCCTGGCTTCGGATCAGCGCGATGCACCGGCCGCAGCACGCCAGCCGTGGTGGCCATTGGAGGGTGAACCAACGGCAAAAGGAAGACCTTTCTCTCTGTCTCTCTCTCTCACTATCCACTCTGCCTGTCAGAAAAAAGAAAAAAGAAAAACACAAAGAACAGACAGGGAGCCGGTGGTGAAGCCTGGGTTGTCAGGAGCTACGTTTGTCTCCTTCTGCGAGTCATTCATGATTCTATCCAGCACCTATACCCATCTCAGTCTCTCTTTTTTATAAAGATGGATTTACTTGAAAGGCAGAGTGACAAAAAGAGACGAGGAAAGAGATAGAGATCTTCCATCCGCTGGTTCACTTCCTAAATGCCTACAACAACCAGAGATAAGTCTGGGTCTGAAGTAAGGGGCCACAAACTCCATCTTGATCTTCCATGTGTGTGGCAGGGGACCAAGCACTTGACCCATCACCTGCTGCCTCCCAGGGAACACATTAGCAGAAAACAGGAAGCTGGATCAAAAGTGGAGGTGGGAGGCTGGCGCTGTGGCATAGTGGGTAAAGCCGCTGCCTGCAGTGCCAGCATCCCATATGAGTGGTGGTTCAAATCCTGGCTGCTCCACTTCCTATCCAGCTCGCTGCTATGGCCTGGGAAAGCAGTAAAAGATGGCCCAAGTAAGAGGGGGCCCCTGCACCCACTTGGGACACCCAGAGGAAGTGCCTGGCTCCGGATCAGCACAGTTCTGGCCGTTGCGGCTAATTGCAGAGTGAACCAGCAGATGAAAGATCTCTCTCTCTCTCTCTCTCTGCCTCTCTTTCTCTCTCTCTCTGCCTCTCTTTCTCTCTCTCTGTAACTCTGCCTTTCAAATAAATAAATCTGTTTTTTTTTTTAAAAAAAAAGTGGGTGTGGGACTCTATTCCAGGCACTCTGATATGAGACACTGATGTCCCAAGCAGGAGCTTAACCCAGTGTACCACAATGCCCACCTCCTTTTTAAAATAAATTTATTACGTATTGATTTATTTGAAAGGCAGAGTGACATGATGTTCTAAATACTTTACTCATTTCTTTTTTAGACTTGTATTCACTGAACACAGTGCTTTGTGCTCATACCAGGAGTTCAGCATTATTAATATGGCCATAAAGAAGACAATGTCCTCATGAGGTTTATCATCTTTCTTCCCCGTTTATACATCTTGTACTCTGTCCCTTGGTAGACTACAGTGAGTCGCGTATCTGTCTTATTTCTTTCATAGGACTTAATCAACGGAAGCAGCTTCAAACGTATCTGAATCCAGAGCTTTCCAATACCCCCTACTGCAGCCAGACCCCCAAATCCCGAGCTGAGATAGCCGCGACAGTTTTACAGAAGCCCACTAGAGGGCGCGCACATTTTTCAATTCCCAAAGAAAGCGCCTACGTGGGTTGTACCCCTGAGGTTTGGAATTGGTGTCTGGTTTTCCCACTTTGAATTCAACATGGGGCAAATGTGGTGAGCCCTCAAGTTCTCTCATTCCACCCACCCATCTTTACCCCATGCAGTGACTTCTCCGCTGCCATAACGAAGTTCTTTTGCTCACAAAACCACAACAATTTCGTTTGTTTCCAGCATTTGTCCTTTTGACATTTTAGAAGAAATAAGATCCAAGTTTGGTGTTGAAAAGAAAGCATTGATTTCTTTAGTCCGAGGAGTTCTCTCTCCTTCCTATTACCATTTTCCTAGCTGTGGGGGGAATGCTCCCTGGAGCTAAGATCTTCTAGGGGTGGGGTGTGTGTGTGTGTGTGTGTGTGTGTGTGTTAGGAGAGGTGACAGGGGTCCTTCTGAGCAGATCTTTCAGAGCTAACATCAGCCCTCTTGCTGCAGATTGAGGTCCAGCTTTTTCCTCTTTCACATTCCGGATGGACAAGTTCTTGACCTCAAACACTGGAGAATGCACTACCTGATCTCAGGACTACAGTCCTCACCAACCATGATCCAAGAGAAATACCCAATGGTTTCCCACAAGTTCTTTCCCCTATAGATTGCCCTGGAACCTTAGGCCTCACCCTGTATTCGATTCCAAAGTTTTCTTTCCTTAAAATATCCATTCTAAGGGTTTTTTTTTTGGGGGGGGGGGTGAGGGGAGTCAGCAAAGATTATTCATGAAATAAATCGCAAATATGTCCTATTGCACATGGGTATGAAATTACCTTTGGGGTGACCTCCTCTCCAGGTTAGGCAGGGAACATAGCAAAAGAGGGAGACCCTGGGTTCCCCTTTCTGTGAACCTCAGCCAGCTTGCCCTTTAAGGAAATGAACATTTTTTTTTTTAAGAAAGGTGTCAGAAGTCCCCAGAGGCTGTAGCTTTTATGCAAATGCGCTACTCAGGAAGCCAGCTCACAGAGGGTCATTTATATCTCACAGGCGTTACACATGCAAAAAGTGAGCTGTGAATCTGAATTTCCAGGAGTGCATGTTCTCAGGATGAGCACATCCTGGCAGTTAGCTGTTTTGGTGGCACCCAACTCCCGTGCCTCCTCGTCAGATGTTTTTCCAGGCGAAGGGCTGCCTAATGCTCAGCAGTTTCAGAATGACCCTAAACGTTCCTCTCCAGTGGGACTTCCTGACCTGAACTTGCCCCCGGCGCCAGATTTACCAGCACCTCCGAGTCTCTAGGAATAGGTGCATTTGTTTCCTTTTCCCTTAATCAGGGACAGCCGTCAGTCATTAAAAAGGAATCACGTGGCCCAGTTATTGCCCTTCCTTTCATATTGCCTCCTGGAATTAGCCAAGAAGACGGCCGTTTCTCTAGGAACGACAGCCCTGCTCTGTTGCTAGTCCCCCCCCCCCCCACCAGAAATATAGACCCTTCTCCAAATTTAAATCTACATTAATCACTTCAGGAAATTGCTTCCTCCATTGGAAACTGATAGCTCACATCGGAATGGTTCCACAGCACAGCTGATGACAATTATGACCCACTGAAATTTCAGTTTTCTTTGATTGTGACAAAAACTGGGACATAAATTAAAACCCAATTATCCTTTAAGGGTAATTGGGGTTATAAAACCAAGATCGTCGGTGTGTCGATGTTGCAGGAGTGCTGTGTGTGAGGGGATGGTAGGTGTTCTGTCCCCAGAGCAGTATTTCATACAGAAGGGTCTGAGGATAAGGTAATCTGTGCCCAGTGTGTACCAAGGGGGCACATCAGACAGGGGGACAGACTCAGGCAAATGTAGTGAGCCTCCAGGAGAAATTGGAATGGTCATGGGATGCCGACACAGCAACGGGAAGCATGGGACAAAGTGCTGGCTTGCCCCTGGGAAGGTAGCCTGTGGTGGAACAAAGGACCAGAGCCAAGGCTCCAGCCTGCACCTGACCCTGCACACCTGGAAATCAAAGTTCGTTCTTACCTGCGAGACACATGAGTTGAACTCTGGTTCCATGCACTATGTCATCAAGGTCCCTAAGAAGAGCATGGACTTGGCTTTTTTGCAGAGGGTGGGATCTGGGAAAGTGGCAGGAAAAAAAAAAAAGACATGGGGTAAGTCAAGTCATAAATCAAGTGCGCAATGAAAACTTTTGAAAGGAAGCCTTGGATGATTCTTTCAATGCAGGGGTTGCTCACATATCTGGATTCACCCAGACGGCTGTCTCTCGATGACACGACTTTGTATACTCTTCAGGTCTTCCCTGACCCGTCCCAATTTTGTACCTCAAACCTCTTGTAGGCAATCCCTCTTCCCCCATCCTGGATTTTCGAAAACGTTTCACTTCCCTGTCTTTCCAGAGAAATGTGTCGCTCCCTCCTACTGTGTACTGTTCATAGTTTTAAAAGAGCACATACTCACCACATGACAATGAACTTTCCCTCCCTGTCCCTCAGCCAAAAGCCCCAAGAAGTCTTGACTACGCTTGGCCCTTTTTGTCTCTCTATGGATCTGTGTCATTGGGCGTATAGTAGGTCCTCAGAAAAATGATGCTGAATAAAACATGACCCCAGATCTCTCACTGGTGTTTCTGGAAGGTAAATATTGCTGAGTTATTAACCATGCAGGAGACATCACCAGACCCAACCCTCTGCAAAAACAAATAAGTTTTCCTTTGAAAGTGTCTCCCTCTACACACAAACTTCTGGCTACAGGAGGATATAAACAGCCACCTTGGGGTTCAGTCGACGTGTCAGTGTTGTCAAGTCCCCTGACAGTGACAAGTAACACACGAGATCCAGGTATTTCCACCATGCATGTGAAACATCCAGGAGAAGGACTATGTCTGATCTGGGCTTTTGCAACCACGTTTCATAATCCACTTTCTTATCAAGTGCCTCGGAAAGCCAAAGAGAAATAGGTACAAATTGTATCCACAAAAGATAAGACCTTGATTCTCCCGGGCCAAGCCAAGTATACATTATAAATAGCAAAACAGCTGGCTTGGACCCTGCTGCCGGCCACTCACCCAGTTGAGGGATTTGAATGACATCATAACCCTTGAGAGGGTAAAGCTAGCCAGCTGGTGTTATTTAGAATGCAGACAGATTGGAGAAAGAACACACACACGCACACACACACACACAGAGGTTCCAGTTTTGCAGAAAAATATGAACAATAGTTTGCCCCTCAAGTGCCATTCCCCTAGAATGTTTAATGGTAACAAAAATGAAGAACACGATTTTATTTTAATTTTTCAGTTCGTTTTACAGCTCAGCATAGTCTTTGCCTCGACCTGGGCAAAAAGCGTCGGCCAGTATCCTAAAGGGAGCCAATCCAATGCCACCTGCCCCTTCTGTAAGTAGGTTCTAGGAAATGAGATCATTTCCCTCATTTGGCACCTGTGACAAGGGGTCACCTGAGCTCTGTCTGCCAATCTCTGGTCATTTCAGGGTTAAAATTGTAGCGTTTGCTAGAGGTGGTCTTTCCTTCCTTCCTTTCTTTTTTTTTATTTTCAAAAAAAAAAAAAAACTGTATTTTCCCTAAGATAAAAAGAAAATTGTTCACCCATCCCCCACGTGTATCCCTGTCATACTGGTAAGTGGCATTCGCAGACTTGCTCAGAAAGCAGACCCTTATTTTCCATGGCAGTCTGAGTGTCTTCATGCCTACTAACCCTGTCACTAACACACATTCTTTTAAGGGAAAAAAATTCTTCTGTGCTCTAGTTTTAAAATGCAAAGGTATGATGTTATTTGTCACCATGCCCAAAAAAGTCCTTACTCGATAACTTTGCCAGAAGAGGGAGAGAGAGAGAAGGCAAATGTTCCCCCAGCTGTTTCCTGTCTACAGTGTCTGTGTTTTGTAGATAAATGTGAGGATTTTCTCTAAATCCCTCTTCTGTTTGCTAAATCTCACTGTCACTGCTAAATTCAGAGCAGATAGAGCCTGCGCAATGGAATAAAGTCCTCAAAATTGAAATGTGACATTGCTCTCAACATCTCCCATCTCTCTGGATCTCTTTTTGCCTCATTATTCCTGCTAACCAATTCATTTCCAGACTGTGTACTTCAGAAGCAATGGGAAAAATCAGCAGTCTTCCAACCCAATTATTTAAGTGCTGCTTTTGTGATTTCTTGAAGGTAAATATTTTTTTTTTCTCTTTGAAGTCATTGGGGGAATTTTACTTAAATTGTGTACTGTTTTTCTTCTGCCTAGAACTGATATTCACTTTACATTTTTCATTGTTTCGGAACTGGGAGTTATTTATAAATTGCTGAATATGCAGTTCTGTGGGATCTGAAAAAATAGCTCCGGGAGATGGATGCATTCGCATAGATATCTTTATGAGTAGAAACTATTGCAAGGTACTTATGCTAAATCCTCCACTTCTGCAGGGCTTCGGTGGTGTCATTATAGAAGATTCCTTTAAATCCTGTCTATGGCTAAGGGCTACAGAGCGTGGATATGAACTTTGGGATCTTTTCTTTCTTTTGCAGGTGCAGATGTTTTATTTTTAAGACCGCTGTATGTGTGTGTGTGTGTGTGTGTGTGTGTGTGTGCTTGTCAGGACTTTATTTTACAAGACATGCCTCATGTAAAGAGTTCCATTTCAGATGGTATTAAAGCTTTTAAATATGATCTTTAGATCTAAGGTTCCGGAACTCCCTGCACTTACTGCCCAGAGAGACAAAGTTAGAGCAAAGTTTAATTTGCTCTTATGAAAAAGAAGTCCTTGACAACTCTTGCTGACCTTGCATATTCGTACAATCTAAACAAATGCATACTGTATACGGGAAGCAGACACTTTGTAGCAGCTGCTTGTCCAGTGTTTTCTCTCCCGGAGAGGACTTTTTCTGGGCAAAGTTTGGACTTGGGATTTTGTGTTGTAAATGTCTGATTTTATCTGCCCTGTTGCAAAGTCTCTTTAGGTAAATTTGGCTGCCGTTGTCAATGCACCAACTTCTCGTTTTTGATCACTGGCCCTGGTTCAAGTTTCCATTCTCAGCAAAATTATATCCTTTACGACTTGTGTTTTTTCAATTTGCAAGCACTTTTAAGCCGCTGTCACTGGCTCCTCCGAAGCAATTGCCTGAGGGCTCAGTTCATAAACCGTCCCAGCCACTTAGTGCAGCATTCATTCGCTGCTTTCAGTACTTCATCACTCGGATCTTTCTTAGCAGAGGAAGTGGCTTGGGAGTTGAGGATACAGCCTTGTCAGGCACCTGATTCTGCTGTCCTTGAGATGCCAACACACGCTCTGGCCAACTTGCTTTGAAAGAAAGGCAGGCAGTGCATATATCACCTCGGGGGTCAGGCAGCTGGGGGTTTTGTCTGCCTGCTTAGGTGAGCAGCAGCCAGGCTGTGGAGGGTTCTGTCTGCATTCAGTACAAGTTGGGGAAATTGTCTCCAAGTGAACTTTTCATGCCGTGTACGCTAAGCGTTTCAGAAGTGGAGTTGGCAGCTGTACTTACAGCAGGAAGTGGCTCGAGGGAACTGTGTGCTGGTTCAAACATAATTCAAACAGCGTAAGTGTCCTGTCTAGAGACAGACCCCCCAGGAAACCAGATGCTGATTGTACGCCCAGTGGCAAGGTATTTCCAAGTTGGTGAGCCTGGGCAAGGGAGGAGAGGAGCAGGCTGGGGCTCGGGCCACTCTTCCCGGCCAGCTGCAGGAGACACACGGTGGAAATGAGTGGTTTGACTGGGGGGGTGGGGGGAGGGAGGATGGACTCAGATGCCAGCTGTGCAATTTGTTCATTGTTTGAATTGACAAAAAGCAGTTTACTCAGGCTCACAGCATACCTGCCTGGGTGTCCAAATGTAACTAGAAGCTTTCACAAACCCCACCCCCAAGGCAGCACATGCTTTTAAGTCCTTCGTTTTCTATGCACATCAGCCTCATAATACCCACCCTAACCTGCTGTAAAAGACCTGGAACAAACAAAAATGATTACACCTACAGTGAGTATTTTCTTATGACTATTGCCCTCAAATTTTACTGGGCATTTTTGGTGCAGTGTAGACATCTGGGCTCGACTGATATGCCATCTCTCTGAGCTAGAAAGAGAGAACTCTTAAAAAATCTGGATTGGTGACTGATTTTTGAGGAACTATATTGCTTTTTTTTTTCTCTTCTCTTTCTGGTTCTTCCTTTTCCCCCTCTATCACATCTTCTGTTTTTCTCTATCGCCAAGGCTTTTGTATTTGGCAAAATAAAAGGCCAGGGGAATGAGGAGCATATGGGGACACTTATTTCAAACTTTTAACTCTTAAGCAAGTTCGTTATTGTTTTCTTTGGTGGGAACATGATGTGATAAATCCTCTGGTTCTCTGGGGGTGGACTGGACTGTTCCCTGAACCAAAAGGAAATGCACAGGAGGTTCTATCTTGGGCAAGAACTATAAGTACTGATATTTATCTGACAATAGAACTCAGAAAAAGAGGGGGGAAAATCTATCTAGAAAGCTTAAATTTGTAAATGCTAGAGATATAGGAGTATTGCTGGACTTAAATGTGTTCTATCAGAAATAGCTGTTAAAAATAGGGTTTTGCCACCTAATCAAGTTCTGAATTCACTAAGGCTATAAACTGAGACAGCCCCTCCCCCACCCTGGATTGCACAAAAAGTAAAGAACTTGAAGGCATCCACCATTGCAGGTGCTTAGCTCTCAGCATTATCATCAGCTCCTCCAGGAAGGGAGGGGTGGAGAAGCAGGACTGGTGAAATCACATAGGTTCTGGAGCTGGCCCATTGCCAGGGTGTGGGGACACGCTCTGTAAGGTCAGTCACGGCTTTGCTCTTTTGAAAAGAGCCATGAAGTACAGTGGGGTGGGTTGGCTGAGGTTCCCTCTGCAAAGACTGAAGGGGAAACCCCCAACTACTTCTTTTACAACTAAGACAAATGAGCACTGGGTGATGACTTGTTCCTCACAGCCCCAGCAGCTTTGGCTTTGTGGGAGTGGAGGGTTCCATGCTGAGGCTGAGAAAATGAGTTGTCAAAATGGAGTCAATGTCCAGATGAGCTTTTACCTCCTCTTATATTTTATGTCTATTATTTATGATGATTTGCAAATAGAGGGTGCTTTTCATCTTCCACTGTTTTACAAGCATTAACTAAATATTTATACTGTGTTAACAAGAGTCAGGGTTTGGGTTTTTTTCCCAGTTGCTGGGCTGAAGGTCTGGCCACAAAAATGGAAATCTTAATTAAAATGATGGAGCAAACACTGCCACTGATGCAGAGCCATTAAGTTGGGAGTTCATGGAGGACAAGGCGGGTGGCCAGAAAATCAATGACTGAGCCTGTTTCTCCAAAACTGATGGGATTCAATGGACCTGCCCCTCTGGAGAGGTTCAAAACAAGGCTCTTTAATAATTATGGCTTCCAGCCTAAGTCCATGACCCCTGGGATAGGGTCCTTCACCTCACTTCCTGTCTGTGGTTCTTCCTGTGCTGCTGAAAGTAGATGCGAAAGGTGAGAGAAAGGCGAAGTTGCTCACCTTAGGAGCTTCCTGGAAAAAAGCACATCCCTGTGTCACAAGTAGCAATATGGAAAAATTTAATGATCATCTTAGCTCTTTTTGACTGCTTAGAGTGAGGGGGAGACTTGAGCCACAGGAATCTTGACTTTGGCAGGGCTGCCACTTGGCTGGCTGTCATTGGCGAAGTCACGCCAACCAGGGTCCCTTGGTAGATTTTGCTGTAAAATGGATACAGTGACATGCAAGTCCCTCCAAGAGATGAAGTCAGAGTTCCTGTGTTGAAAAAAAAAAAAAAAAAGAAGAAGAAGAAGAAAGGCTTTGGCAGGTTTTGAGCCCACTGCCCAGGCCATGGAAGAGACTTTCTCCACCTGTGTGGATTTGATATTGGACATGGGGGAAGGGCCCAAGGATGCAGAAGGAGTAGCATTTACTTAGTGTGGAAGCTCAGAAACAATACCCCAAAGCGTGCCTCTAAGGCATGCTGTGTGCTTTGAACTAAAAGAAATAAGAAAACCTTGGAAGCAAAATCTCTTTCTGACTTTCCACTGCGCCTCTTTCTGCTCCCAGCAGACCACAGAAACTAGAACCCCTCCTCCCCACAGCCAGACACAAAACCTAGAAATATTACTCTCACCGTTCTGTGACTCTCTGTGTGAGAACTGGCCAAAAAGAAATTATCCTGTCCTATAGTGGGTCACAAGACACTCCAGGAGGGGTCACATCCTATACCCAGGAGATAGAACTGTTATACAGGGGGGCCACGAAGAATCTGAAGAGACAAGCATTGCTGGGTTTCCCCACCTCAGTCTCCTAGCATTAGATCATACCCTTTTTGTCCAATCACATTTCTACATGACTGTCCATGCTTCATTGGACCTAAGCATAAAAATCAGAGAGTTCCCCTGGATCTCTGGGTCTTCATTCTGAAGTCTCCTGGTTCAGGTAAAACTTTGATTTTAAAATGTTATGCTTTTCTCTTATTAACCTTTTGTTATAGGGGTATTGGACGTGACCCTAACGATGGGTGCTCCTGTTGCAGCATGAGCCAATTTCATTTCTAAATCCTGATATTTTTCCTGTTTCTGGTTTTTCCTTCTACTTGTGGTTGTATTAATTGTTGATATTCCCCAGCTAAGATCAGTCTCTCTCTCCCTCTCTAAAGAAAATATAATGCTGTATAGTGTGTTCACAAGTTCTTTTTTAGCCACAGCAATTTATTTTTCCTCAGTAGCTTGGGAATAATGTCTTGATTAATTTCATATTCTGTTCAGTAACGAATGCATATGCCATGTGTGATTGCCAATTTTTAGTGATTTTAAACTAACAAATATATTTGGTCTCAAATCTGTCCTGATGACAATTTAACCTTCAATCATTCAAAAGTTCTACCAGGATTTCAGAGAGGTGTGGGTAATACTTGATGGTAATTAATGCAAGCATCTTTCATTTATGTGAGTGTTTCTGGATGTTTTATCTCCATTAGCTGTAATCAGAATCCCAAAAGAAGGGGTCTGAGAGGACTCCTGCCAGGACTCCAAGTAACAAGGGAATTAAACACAGGTTGTCTGATGCAAGACATGCTCAGCGCGTGACCCCCAGCTGTCGCTCACACACTGGGTTGCGCTTGTGAGCCAGGTGGTTCTGATCAGCGTCAGATTTGGAAAACTGGGAGTAAAAGCACCCGCGTCCCACCCTCACTCCCCGCGCAAGGACCCAGGAGGAGCCCTGACCCTGCTGCTGTTTCCTTGGCAGGTAAAGATGCGCATCCTGTCCTCCTCGCATCTCTTCTACCTGGCCCTCTGCTTGCTCACCTTCACCAGCTCGGCCACAGCCGGACCGGAGACGCTCTGCGGTGCTGAGCTGGTGGATGCTCTTCAGTTCGTGTGTGGAGACAGGGGCTTTTATTTCAGTAAGTAGCCCTCCCTCTCTCTGCGCCGTGCAAGTCTGAAGTATATGGCTCTGTGAATTTACAACCGCAGGCAGTGTGTGAATAACTGAATGACTGCCCGTGGCTGGCAGCCATCCTCAGCCTCTGAGATTCCTCACCTTAAAGTAAGCATAGAGTTTCAGCGGGGCTGTGGCAGGTTTTGCAGATTTACGATGGAATTTTCCTCCTTAACAGTTTGTCTTTATTTCTTATGGAGCTTTCTTTCAGCTGTTATGAACTTCCCTCACTCTTCGGTTCTTTCAATAAAAGGATAAGGGCAGAACAGCCCTGGGGTATTGAGTCTGAGACCCTTCTAAACCTGTGGAATATGTTTAGGGCTGTTTTAATTGTACATAATTTGGGGTAGCATAGGAAGGACTTTCCAGTCCAGGGCACCAGGGGAGAGAATTAAGAGGGCACATCCCACGTTTCTGCATGCTATACAAAATCACCACGGACAGCCAGAAGGTGAACTTCGCTCAAAGGCACCTTTGCAAATCCGCAGGTTCTCTCTAAAGGCGTGCCAAAATGCCATACTCATTTTCCATCCATGCTAATTGCCCTGGATGTTTTTGTCAGCGCTGTCTTTTGGCACAGCTCTTCTCGGGACTTGCCAGGGACATCTCCATCTGGGCAAGGGTATCTGACAAGTGCAGCATCACTTATCTCCTAAGTGGGTCTCAGGTGATTAGAAACTTGACAGTCAATAAAAAGTAGACAGCCAAGTCAATGCCTGCAAATAACAAATGCAAACAAAAGTCAGTGGTTCCTAAGGGAGCTGATCACTTAAAGAATCTACCTCACAGGCATCTGCTTCACTGTCTATTACAATTTAGTGGAAGATGTAAAGCCAGATGCTCATTCTGTATACTTCTTTGGAATTTTAAAGGATTCCAGGAAACTGAGCATGAATCATCCTTAAAGGTTCACATCACCCAAGTGTAGACAGCTTACCTCTGCTACCCACTAAGCTTTGACTAGCTCCTGTGATGATTCAGGCACTTGAAGTCTCTCTCATCTCCTTCCCAAACATCAGCCTGTCTCTGGGTAGGTGGTGTGTGTGTGTGTGTGTGTGTGTGTAATAGTGTATGCTGAAAGTGGAGAGTGTGTATGCCAGATTGGAGGTAGGTAGGGCATATAGGAAGGAAGAAGCTGGTAAGGGGACTGATGGTCTATATTGATCATGGAGTTGGCAGGAAACAATCTTTAAATGGCTAGTGACAGACAACCAGAAGTACCTTCAGTCATTTAAATGGGCAAATTCCCACTCCCTGCTTCCAACCAGTGCTTTAACTAAGTGAATTCATTTATTTTCCAGCAATAAAGCTATTCTATCCAGTTTTCTATAGCAGGGCAGATGAGTGAGTTCATTGGGTGGAAGCTTTTCCAAAAGCAGACTTGTTTTGCCTTTAAAAAAATCCTATGGAAGGTAAATGTGTGACACCAACATGACCCAACAGTAAGTTTTAACTGTTCTATAATTTGCTGCTTCTGATCAGCATTTTTTTCAATGAAGAAGTGGTTCTCACTTATTATGCCTTAAATGAGTGTTGTTGTTGTTGTTGTTTTTACATTGACAATCTATTTGTGAGATTTCCTTTCATCTAGTTCAGTGGATAATTGCCAAGCCCACAAGTGTCCTCTGTTACATGCTAGGTTGAACTATGAGGCTCAGCTTGATGTGCTCCAGGATTTCCATGCATGGTACATGGAAACTAGATCCTTCCATGCCAGTGATGTTTGCATTAGATGATGAAAAATGAGAATGGAAAGAATGACTTGACCCTAAGTAACTCTATGATCCTTATATATGTTCACACAAACACCTAAGAGAATTAGACAACTGTAATGGAAATCAATTTCAAGGCACTGAAGGAGTTCTTTTACTCTGTCACTACCACAATCAAATTTCAGCAAATATTTTTAATTTTGTTTTAATAACTTGAAAGGGAAATGTATATATAGCAACTCTATGTTTAGAGTATGACTTTGGATAGAAAGTGGTTTTATAAATAATGTTTTATTGTCAGTATGGTCATGAAGAGGATATGTTTCATATGTTTGTCTTACAAAATTCCTTGATTTATTTCAATACCCCATCTGACATAGACCCTCAAAACTATTCTTGTTAGCTTTTTAATAAACTGGATAATCCTGTTTGTCCAGGAGAAGTTACCTCTTTAAGGTATTTTAATTTAATTCAAAACATCAAGTGAGCATCTGTTATGTGCAAGAAACTATTCTAGATGCCTAGAAATGAATGGAAGGTTGACCTTGACTTCAAGGAACTCAGTCTAGTTGGGAGGTGAAAAAAAATGCACATAAATATTATCAAGTGTCATAAGAAAAAGTCTTGGAAGAATAGGTTGTATATTCTGCATTTTCTCTGAATATTCTTTTCAGTTTTTAACATCACCTTACCAAGTTCTACCCTCCCATGAATAACACCTTCTCAATGGGCTTCTTGATGCCAAAGGCCACATTCTTGAATATTTTCGATCCTAGTATCTAGTTCATGCCTGGCTGACAGAGTAACCACTCATATTTGACTATTGAGCTGACAGGATTGAATCCAATTCAATATAATGGAATTACTTTTTTCATAGGATCTTTGTGCTATGAACCATTGAGAATTAGGGTTGTCAAACACTTTGGACATTACCCCTCACTTCATGTTTGCCCAGTTATTTGATAAAACTAGCCATCTTTTTTTTTCTCAATTGAATATAATGTATATTAACAATGACTTAGAAACTATATTTTGGTCATCCCCAAGCTACACTGATGATCTGTTTTGTGTCTGAGCCAATTATTCTTACAGGCATTAACTGTTGTCAACAAATTTTATTGAGTTTCCTCTTTGTCCCCTGAGACTTACTGTGTGTAGAGAAGTCAAATCTTGGCATTTACAGTCTTTGAAATACTTTTTAAAGAAAAGCATTCTTCCCTACTTCCCCACTTTTACCGCCTGTTGGTTGACACTTTTTTTTTTCTTAGCTTTGTTTTCAAACTTTTGCTGTGGCTATGCCTTGTATTATAAGCTGCTTCAACTCTCTTTTGGAGTTTTTAATAGTGGAAAGCAGTTTCTGATCTTAGTTTGGATTTTAAACCTCTGAAAGAAAATTGCTTCCCTCTGTATTTTTAGTCAATCCAGAATATTTAACAAGGAGAGTTTTCTAATGCTACTAGAACTGTTCCGAGTAAAGATTTTTTGTAATTCCTATTTTTAACAGATTGATAGAGTGTTGTGAATGAGCTCATAATTCAAGCCCAAGTTCCTGTAGAGCACAGTGGAAGCAACCTTCCACATGATCTGTGCTGTGTACATTTTCCCCATGTACGTGGAACTATAACTAATGTGGCTTCCCCACACATGTTGTGAAATGAAAGATCCAGTGTAGAGCTAATTAATGATTCTGCCTTGTGTATCTGAGTTATCAACCAGCCTTGCGCTGTCATAGTCCTGTGAGAAAAATGGTGGCTTAATGGAGGTGAAAGCACATTCAGAAAGAGCTAGCTATTATCTCACCAGATTGATGGAGCCCTTGTAGAGGCTGGCTCCTTATAACCTTGTTTTGCCTGAAACACAGCAAGAGGTAAAATGAAATAGGAGAAGTTAAGCTTGCCATGGACATAAATTTTGACAGCCATGGTGATTAACCATTTTGACAGGCTGTTTAGGGGCTTGTGGAATTTCTCTCCTTAGAGATACTTTAAAAATTGATGGACAACCAACCATCTTGGATGGTTTCAATTAAGAGCAACCAAAAGCAAGAGAGTTTCTGGGGTCCTTTTTAGTTTTAAGAGTCTATAAACAGTCCCTTAAATAATGTATATGTTTTACCTCAGCAGTCTGGGGAAAAAGAGAAGTAAATCAATTAGAAAAGAAAGTTGGAAACCTTTTTAGCTGCTCCAGATTTATAGCTTTTGTAAAACATACTTCCAATGTGTAGTTATTAAGAACACATTTGAATAAAAGGATGGCATTCTTCCTGTGTTAAAATATATTTTGTAGAGAGTTTAAGTGAAACTTTGCAACTTGATTAACTTTCATCATTATGGATTGCAACAACCTTCGTAGCCTGAGATTATTCTTGCTAATTCAACCTTTTTCCCTTCAACATATAATGCCCAGAAAACTCCTCCCAGACCTGTCATTCATTAGCTATATGACTTTGGCTGATATTTACACTTACGAGGTTGGGATGTCCTTGTCTATGAAACAAGGGAATTTTGTTAAAGTAAATGACTTCTTTTAACTTTAACAGACTCATAGTCTAGGTTGCAATTAACAAGGATTTGGTTCTTTTAAAGAAAGGGGAACCTTGGATTTAAGTAGGGACCAAAGAACATTCAGGCTCCTTTATCTTCTGTACATAGTTTCTGTTGGTCCCCAAAGATAGGAGATTCCACCCACTTGAGGAAAGAGGATCCAGCTGCTTTGTTTTATTTTGTTTCAAGTTGGGCTTCAACCCCTCAGAGATGGAATAGAAGCCCAGAAATAATGCAATACACGCAGGTCACCTGGTCAAAGGAGCACGCTTCGTGGAAACCACACCACCAGCTTTTGTGTTTTGGTTTTTGTTTTGTTGGGAAGAGCTGGCTGACACTTCTCATCTTTACATTTTTTTTTTCACTTTCTTGGCAGTGAGGACAAGTGAATAGGTTCATTTTACAATTTCCCTTTATTAAGTTAGAACAGAAAAATAAGACTCTATAGGCTCCTAACCCTATTTCAATTGAAGAAGCATGTCCAATTTGAGGCACCCAAAGATACCTTCACCCAGTATCAGCATTGTTTTGACAGGGGTTGAATTTAAGCTGTACCATTTGCTTTCCTTTTCCTGGTACTCCTTAGACTGTCAACCATACATTTATGTGGTAGCTGTTCAAAGTTAGGGGTGCAGTCGCTAGCTGTGATAAGGCTTTTATCTTTGAAACTAATTGGTACTATTGCAGAATTTGCCCTTATGATCTTAGACTCTTTAGTGCCACGAAGCTAATAGCCCACAGATACTGTTCGAGAAAAGCAGTGCATTTTTGCATTGACTCCAAATGCTTGCTACTGCTCTTTAGATGTGCTCAAGAGGACCAGTCTGTGCAACCAAGGGACCATTAAGAAGGCATTGATTTCTGTGCCAGAGTGGAAAGTCATTTATACTTTTCTAACATGGTAATGCTCTTCCATACCACTTTCTCCATGATGGAGAATTATGAGCAGGAAAGTAAATGGTTTAAAACGAAGAGCTTTGTATCTATTGCCAATTGTCTAGTCCTTGAACCCCAGCTCTGCAACAATCTTGGTGAATAAACTTGAACAATTTACTTAACCTCTTTGTTCCTCAATTTTCTCATCTATAAAATGGAGCCTGCTTTCTAGAATTGGTGTGAGGATTAAATGAGTTAACAAATTAGAATATGTTAACTTGGAATAGATTCTGACATTTGGTAAACACCATACACATGTTAGTTATTATACTTATTCTCTTCTGGGATCAGTTTCAGAATTTGTGGCAAAGGTTGAGGTATCTGAACAGTCCAATTATATGTTCATTTTCTCTTCTTGGCAACAGCTGATGAAACCTATTAGTAGTATTAGCAATTGTGTAGTCATATTAGTAATAGTAACAAGAAGAGTGTTTTGTGTTTGTCTAATATATTTACTTTTTCAAAATCAAGTTGTATCAGCTTTTCCACTTTGTCTTTACCCAGTTCTTGATGGGCAAGGAATATTGCTTCATTAAACAAATAAGAAATGTGAAACATGGAGATTTTCTGAATTACTTTGCTGGATGGATCCAAAACCAAAGCTAAGCCTATTGTCTCTAAGAAGTTTGTCCATTCAGTTCTTCACATTGTATACAGGCATCGCAGCACAGACAGATGTTTCCAAAGTCCAATTCAGTCCTTTGAGAGATTAAGAGTAGGCATCCCAGGGTAACCCAGTTGATTTTTAATACTTCCCTCAAAAGAGAAGTGAGGAAGAGACCCGTGGAATGACCCTAAATTTTGCCTTCTGGAAAATTCGAGGAAGTGGTAATAGAAATCTTCAGGGTTCACACAAAAAGTCTTTTTTGATTAGAGGCTACTGCTGTACCAGAGCCTTCATAGGCTACAGTCCAGGAACCCAGTCTGATAGAACATTGCAGATCACCTGTGAACACCAGAATACGCAGTGTGGCCTGGGTGAGGCTCTCCTCTGGACAACTTCAAGTTCTGTTCTTCCTCTGCCAGCAAACCCCAGCAGATTCATTTCTTGCAGCTATTGGTTTTTTTTTTTTTCCCCAAAGACCTACTGAGGAAGATTTGTTTAGTTACTCCCAAAATCTTCCTTGGAGAACTGTGAGTGGTGGTAAAAGGGAGGTGGCTGCAGGGCACCATAACCCAGACAATGAGCCAGACAGGAAGAGTCTTTCCTAACCTGACAATGACAAGAACTGTGGGAAGTCAGGAGTTTAGGTTGCAAGTCTCCCACCTGTGCAGGTATCACTTAACCATCTGTATGAAGACCTCCTATCTTCAGTAGAATTAGAATGCCTCCTATCTTCAGTAGCTGGTAAGGCAGACATTTGAGATCCAAGAAAGAGTTTTGGCATTCTGCAAATTCAATGGGCCTCCAAACACCTTGTCCAGACACCATTCCTCAGGGCCTCCATGAAAACCAAACTCCTCTCCAGCAGCCTACACCAAAGCATCAGATACACTGGAAACAGGCACGAGGTCTCTCCCAAGGAGACTTATCATTGTTCTCAATGATGGACTGCAAAGGCTTTGCTCTTTTATGCAGCCAGACGTCTTTGACAACCATAGTGGCGAAAAATCATTTTTGTATTGAGCTGCTGTGCTGGCATAGTTCCACCTCACACATCTCTATGAACCAACAGCAAACTCTTACATCCCAAATAATTACTTTTGGTTGCCTGGAAAGTTCAAACCCCCAGTCCTTATTAACTGTTAGTCTAAGGAGATGACAAGATGGCATTTTGTTTGTCTTTATATATATATGTGAGATAGTGTTTAAAACATAGCAAAGAACTGTTATTTGACATATAATTCCCTAACTACAGTAAGTTGTGTGCCTATTTAATGCATTGTTTAGTCTCATATTGGCTAGAGCCACTTAAAGGAGCACTTGGCAAGATCTGGCTTTGCATTCTTGGCATAACTGCTCCCTCTTACTTTTTCACTTAACTTCAAATACCAAGAAGAACCCTCCACTTACTTTACATTTGGCATACTGTTTTTTGCAATTGGCCAGAACCTTTGCACGTGGCCTTCTGCATTCGTCCTAAGGTAATTAATGGCTTTGAAATATCTGATCAGCAAAAGCAAGGACACAAAGAGAAATTGTGCAACCAAAAGAGACCACACAGTCTTTTAAATTAAAACCTTTTGCATTAAATGCTGAGAATTCTGCAGAGATAAGGGTTTCCATGCCCCAAAAAAATGGCATTCTGAAATCCCTGGGAAGATACCCAGGAACACCATTATTGATTAAAGAAAACAGATCTCTTATATCTCCTATATAAAACTACATCATTGGTGGAAGTAAATAAAATTAAGGTTGCTACAAGCTTGGAAAGCTTAAAAAATATTTTTATCAAACATCAAGACTGAAATTCAGATAGAAGTGACACATCCTATTAGTGAAATAGGAGATACTGTTGTTTCTGTTTTTGGATTCCAATGCAGTATTCCTCCATCTAGCATCAGTTAACCATGCCTCTGTCAAAATCCTCCTGCAAATTATATGACCAGGAGAGGCCTCCATGCAACTTTATCCTAATGATCATAAATCTTGATATATCTTTTATTCCAATAAACTCACCTAAGACTTAACACCTTTTTCTTCCTTGCTGCTGAAATTTGCACAGAGAAAAGCAACTCCCCGCCTGACTCCTAAATGGTACACAAAGATTTCATATATGCTTCAGGCATTCCAAGTCCACTTAAGGTCATAATTTAGGCTCTGTATTGTATGTTATATTATTCTGACTCTCTGGTCACTCTCTCCAAAGTCAACTTGGTAGAACTGCTTTGGAATGACTTAGCAAAGCTGCACTCCTGGAAAATCTGAAACAGTCTGACGAGTTGTTGGATCAACTTTTTTCTGGAGATTTCCCTGATGGTCTCAGGCCAAAAGAAATTTACACCTGATTTCTTTCAGATTTCTAAACAAATATTCTATGAATCTCTCCTCATTTTCTTTTATCTGTGGCCTTCCTGAGGTACCAGAGAGGCTGTGTGATGGGCCCTTGTAAACTCGGAAAATTGGTCAGGCATGGAGACTGTTCTGTGAGTCTTTCTGGGAAGATGGTACTACCCCTGTGCCTTTTACTCTGATGAAATGGCTCTTTGCTCAGAGGAAAGTTATTTAGAAAGCCTATCCTGAGCCAACTACATGTGGCCAACTCCTGATCATCTACGAAACTGGGGAAAGGAGCACCAAGTGTTAGAATTCTGGATTCAACTGCTTTGACGACATGGTGGATTTCTCTTCTCCCTCTCCCCTGACCCTATCCCCAACTCCTTAATGAGGCCAGGGGACTTGTTTTTAAGTCCTGCTTCAGTCTCATCCTGCCCACTCCCCCTTCCCAGAGGTGCCATGGGCAGCAGAGGCCCTCAACCTCAGCACTGTCGGGGCAGGGAAGGGGGCATTCCTGTGCATTATAGGATGTTTAGCAACATACTTGATCTCTACCCACTAGATGCCAGTAGTCCTCTTCTCTGAGCTGTGGTAATCAAAACTCTCTGCAGACATGGCTGCCTGTCCCTTTTGAGGGACAAAATTACCCTCAGGAGATTTTGAGAACCACAGGAGTAGACAAGCATCCAGCAACTAGAGAGGAGGGAAAACCATAAATGAAAGTAACATACCAACTATCAGTCGCTGATTAACTAGGAATCTGTGATCCCTCGCCCAGCATAAGCAATGAGAAGAGTCATTGGGTTTTGAAAACTTTACTCTGAAAACATAAAAGCTCTTCCTATAAGCTACACAAAGACATTTGCAGGCCTTGCCTTTTGCCTTATAGCTATGGAACTCATTTATTTTAGTAAGAGAAGTAAAGGCAGGCAGAAATGTCCAGAGCAAAATTGTGTGCTTAGAAGTTTGATGGTGACCATCTGGAGCAAATGAAAGAGAAGCTGGCTGTCTTTGACCTCAATATTTGTGGCTGTTCCCTTCTCAGTCACATAATAAATAAACGCTCAAATCCTCACCAGCGAAAAAGTCTGGTTCAAAGGTAGTAGCCACAATTCTCCTCCTCCTTTCTTGTGCCTTTCCTTACTGAGTATTCTCAGTCATTTCACTGCCCAGTGACAGTCAGAAGTTCCATGTTTGGGTCTGACCCAGCTCCCCTACTGAAAAGCTCTGTGACCTTGGAGAAGCTACTTAACATCTTTGGGCCTTAGTGAATGGGAATAAAAACATTATATCTCAGAGTCACTGTGAAGCTAAACCATACAGAGATTTGGAAGCTGAAAGGGCTACCCAGACATATCACTATTAAAGGAATGAATTGGAAACTTTGCCTTGCCTCCCTAATCATGGCCCAAAAATTAGTTCAATGGTTTGACTTGCTTAAAGCCTTATAAACAATTATAATCTGTAAAAGCTAATTTGGCAGTGTAGCTTCTCCACATTCTTAAAAAGAAAAGCAGGCTAGTATCTCCTGCTCATTTGTCGCTTTGCACTTAGACCACCCAAGAGTTAAAATATAGATCTTCAGGTTGTGTTGCTCTTCATTTGCTCTCTTTGGACAAAGCACAAAAGAATTGGAGGCTATCACTTTACCATACTGAACTTGCTGAAAGTGTGTGTCCCCATGAGGTAGCTAGTTATTCACTGAGGTATCACACACAGGCAAAAGATTCCCATTCCCCCAAGTCAGCTATTGGTGAATTCTGCTGAGCCTCGAGAAAGCAGTGCTCAGCAGAGGGAACATACTCACTAATCAGAAAAGTATCTTTGACTTCTCGAGTTGCCCATCTAAACTACTTCCTTTTCACAGCTCAACTCAGGGGAATTGAATTTTTTGTTTGAGCATGATTTTGATGACAATGAAACAGTTTTGTTACCATACAGACCAGGGGCCATGTGGTTCTTCTATCACAGGAGCCTCATGTCCCAGAGACACAAGATTTGACGCAACTAAGAAACTTTTGAACCACACAATCAAGTACTGGCTTCTGCTATGAATTTCATTTTCTGTTTTATTTTGAGCTCTTTCCCAAAAAGAAGGAGTAAATTTTAACAATTTTTTTTTTCTGTCCTCCACAGTATCCAGCATGGGGCACTTAACAAATACTTTGATTTGATATTGAAAAAGTCATTCCAAAACTTGTCTCCTTCTACCAGTTCCTAGAATATACCCCCTGACTTTCCATTTACTACTTCCATCACTGTGGATCTAAAATTGAAGGAACTGGGGGAAAAGTCTACAAATCTACTTGATGTCACCTCTGGGGACCCCTTCACTGTTGTCTCCCTGAGAACTCCTAACTCAATAGTAAGCTAACCTTAGTCAACAGGGAAGTTTCAAAGGCTACTTGTAGTTGTGAGATCAGAAACTCCGCTCAATTCCTCAATTATTCCATTTATTTGAAAGGAGTTGTAACTGGCAAGGGAAGATATGCAACAAATGGTACCTCGCTGGCAAATAAGCTTCACAGTAGGCAAAACAGCTGGAGCAACCGTCTATAGAGAACACTACAAGTAATTTATTTGCAAAGCAGAACTGAAGAATTAGAGAGCTAGAAAGAACCACACACAGCAATCTTGCCCAGTGCGCTCTCTTCCCAAATGAGGGAACCAAGGTCTGGAAAAAAATGATGTGCAAGAGGTCACAAAGCATACTGGTGGGAAAGCCAAGATTACAGTTCAGTCACCTCACACTCAGTACAAAGCTCTTTGCACAGCTGGACACTTTAAAGTTAGCCTTGATGAACTCGTGTAAAGACAGTGCTGGTAACTACAGTTCATAAACCGAGACTGTCATATTCTTCTGGTATAATATATCAGATAGCCTTTGAAAACTGAAGCATTTAACCAATCATAAAGGCTTCTTTTGCAATTTCAATGACCCATTGGTTAACCTTATTGAGTCTTTTAATCTTAAATATGATCAATCTGACTGTAAATCTTCATAAATTAATAGGCTAGTAAATTAATGGGCTAGAGGCTCTTAAAAAGTAAAGACCTAATTTCCTTTTAGAGCTAATTTTGATTTGAAGTTACCTCAGCTGGATGACTACTTGTTGCATTTTGTATTACCTGTTAACTCAGAAGTTACCTGAAACAAAAGGTATTAATGATACATGGTCTCTGTCTCCACACATTCCTGATTTGCTAGTCTTCCATGAAGGTCTTCCATGAAGAAGCTTAAATTTTCCTACGTATTTTTAGTTTTATGTTTCTTTCCATTAAACTTTCCAGCCGTTCATAGACATATTTAGTTTGGCAGAAGGTAGTGGTGACTCATGGAATTAAGAAATTTGAAGGCAAAGCTACTGAAAATGGATCTAATTTCTCTTTGGGGTAATTTGGGAGCGAGCAATTGATAATTTGTCTAATTTTTCCTGGTTTCATCAGCTGCCACACTGCCAAATATTTGTTCCATATGGATGCTTTGTTATTCCTGAAACACATAACAAATTTCAGCTGCAACTATATCTAATATGGTCAAAGGGTAAGACTATTGTTGGCTGATTGTCTCATTGTTTTTGGCTAGACACCCTCAATCAATGGCTATTAAGTGAAAAAACAGGATCATCTTGAAACCATTTTCAGCATGTTCCTTCCTATGGATCCAGCCATTCCACTCTGAGTCTGTCAAGCACAGCAAATGTTCCCTATTAAAGGGATGACTGTTTTCAGCATATGCCAGTTAATTGCATTCACCTTATAATTCCACTCTCTCAATTTAGTGTGGAGATGTTTTTGGCTCTCCAAAGATTCCTTCTTTTCTCCTGATTTTTGCCTCAAAGTATGGAACAGATCTTTAGGGATAAGTTCTGAGAAGATCAATTCACACTCATAGAATAGGCATCATTTAAGGTTTCCTTTAAGATAGTCTGTGGACCCTGAGTCATAAGAACAGTAAGACTTGTGGAAGGTATTAGTGCCATGTCTAGTTGGAATTTCTGCAAATTATTAGTGCTTTGCAAGCAATTATGAAAATCTCCCTCCAGATAAGGCAGATGAGAATTCAGTAAAGCCCCCATGATGTGTAAGCTAAAGACACAGAGGACCTTACCTCTGAGTGGTTCTGAAGTAGGCACTGGACACTTAGTGTTATAAAGTCGTTCAGGGGGTGATTGACTTTAATCAATATAAATTACTTCAATGCCCCCACCATTGCATAAAACAGCAGCAGTAATAATAAAGGACAGAGAAGTCTATCTCCTAGAAAAAACTGAATTTGGTTCATAGCTATGGCAAGTGTTTTGCAGCAAGCAAAACTCTTGTTTATAATGAGCAAATTTGGTTTGATTAGCAAATGTTCTAAGGGGGCACGTGTTAATGTTTAATGAAAATGAAGCTTAGTGTGTGATAATAGATCAAGAATTAAAGCAACCTGAAAATTCATTAGAAATGCAGGATTTGGTGCTGTGGCGCATAAGGTAAAGCTTGTGATGCCAGCATCCCATATGGGCACCAGTTTGAGTCCCAGATGCTCCACTTCCAACCCATCTCCCTGCTAGTGCCCCTGAAAAAGCAACAGAGGGTGGCCCAAGTCTTTGAGCTCCCACACCCTGTGGGAGACCCAGAAGAAGCTCCTGGCTTCAATCTGACCCAGCTCTGGCCATTGGAGAGTGAACCAGCCAATGGAAGATTTCTCTCTCTCTCTCTCCCTCTCTTTCTCTCTCTCTCTCTCCCTCTCTTTCTCTCTCTCTCTCTCTCTTTCTCTCTCTCTCTCTCTCCCTCTCTTTCTCTCTCTCTCTCTCTTTCTTACTCTTTCTTTCTCTCCTCTCTCTCTCTCTAATAAAATAAATCTTAAGAGAAAAGAAATGCAGATTCAGGAGCCCTAGAGACCCCAAACCAATTCATCAAACTTTAACCAGATACTCAGGAAATAGGGTTTGAGGATCCCTGGCCTAGTCAGTAGGAAATAATAGGTACACGTTAATTGGTATTTCTCATCTGATAACAGAGAATACAAAATAGCGCTCAACTTTCACTGAAGATTTGAAAAATGATGTCAAGGCCAAGCTTGTTCCTGGTCATTAACAATAAAGGGACTGATTTACCCGCATCAAATCCAGATTCTCTCAAGTTGGTGGAGTTTTTCTGAGAGGAACTATAGAACTATAGAATGGCTCTAAGGATAACCTCTTGGCCTGACTTTCCGTGAACTGGAAATTGGAACTCCTAATTGCTGTGACTGCAATTTCCAAACCCATCACTGGGGCCAGGAACTGAACTCCAGTCCTTAAGATCTTGCCAGTTTCTTTTTCAATAGTTACATTTTTCAAGAACAGCCAAGTAAGAGTGCTTCAAAAAATACTTCTAATTGCATTGAGTGGGCAAATGTGCATTTTATTCATGTCACATTGCTTTGTGTTAATGCTCAGCCAGATCCTAACATCATTGCTTATGAGCTTGAGTTGATCCATTCCTATGGGGTTCGTTCTGAAATTAGAGAGAGATGATTTTAAGACTAGAAAATTGTATTTCTGACACCTTTGGGAAGGTGAAGAGTAAACTCCAAACTGATTTTCAAAGAGGTACAGCTGGCTTCCAGCCCTTGCTAGACCCATTCTGGAACTTGACAAGTTGCCCTGCCTCAACCTATTAAAGAAGTTCAAGGTACCTGAAGGATTTGCTTTGCCAAAATAAGATCATCTCACAGCACAACAGGTCATAGTGAGAGAGGGCCGGCTTGTAACTGGTAGCCCTTGAAATGACACTGGTTAAAAGGGAGGGCCTTAAATTAGAGAGTTAGGAAATCTACCACTCAATAACCTGGTCAATTTGGTGACCTTCCTCCCGGTCTCAAAACCTGTTGCCACTGGAGTAATTATATGAAGATGAACCAAGACAGTCCACCTCTGAAGTGTAATAATTGTGATCTTTTTCCAATTTTTCAAGGAAAAAAGTAAGTCATTGAAACAGTTTTCATGTACATTTCCATTGAATTTAAGGCACTTGCTATTTTTGACTATTTTCAAATCTAGAATAAGTTGGTATTGGTCTTTGGCCAAAATTATGTATTTGATTTGTTCAGAGTTAATCCAAATTATTTATTTCATTTTTTATTTTAATGTTTAACAGATTCAATATGATTCATAGATATGAATCCAAGAACATGATATTCCCTTCTTGCTTCCTCCCTCCCTCCAATACAAATTATTTTAATACAATATTCCCAACTCCTGAGGTTCTACTCATTGAGTGAATGTTGACAAGAGATTCTCTAATTTTTTTCTAGAATGAACATTTACTGTTTCATGGAAATCCCTAAACAAATCTGTTTAAGAAATTCAACAGGATGTAAGCTTATTGGTTGTTTCTTTTAGCATTCTTCTCTGGCACTATTGCTCAGTGCCTTAGCAAAGTGTATGAAAGTAAAATTACAGAAATAATCAATGTAATTATAGAATCATCAGCTTGGTCATTTGCTCTGTGCTACATAATACCCAAGGGAAGATAAAGCCATACCTTCAAAGAGGCTTCCCTCAAGTTTACAATAATCCTTTAAATAGCAATTGTACAACCCCATGCTTGAGTCAAATCTCTCCCCTCTATTTTTCCAGTCCATACCATCTATTGTGTACCTTCTCATTAGCCATACACTGGTGATGGAAATGTTAAGAAAAGCACAAATCCTCTGCTCATGGATTTGATATTGTAGAGTAGATGTCATAAAATGGCTTCAATCCCCACTCCAAACCCACCTGAATCTAGCCCACAGAAATGTTTTCTTTTTATCTGCCAAACTTTTTTTAACTTCAGAACTATAAAAATCAAGATATTTGAATAAAAGCAAAGACTAGTCACTTATCTTGAAAAACAGAGCAAGCTAGAATGGCTAGACCTGCATTCCTGAGTGCAGGATCCTCTGGAGCTTTTCAGGTGTAGTGTGCCCTTCCTGTTCACAGCTGGGCCCTTGGAGCCTTTATCCATTTATTTACCCTCCTGGCTTCAGCACAGAGTGACCCATGAGACTCCTGCTTCAGAAATGCAGATCTCTTTGTCTACTACCCCTCTGCCTTTCTCTTTTATTCAGTTCAGCACACATTAGTTGCCTTTGTACTATCATCCAGGTGCTACAGTAATCACTGCTGCTTTATATGAGTAAGACCCAAGCCTTGTCTTTACAGATTGTCATAGTTCTCAAACATAGCAAGGGTATATCTCAGCTAAAAGCTCAAGTGCACCTGCTTGAAGGAAGATCACAGAACTGGAAAAAAAATGGACATTCAATAATTTAAGGATAATTAAAGGGATATTTCTTCAAGAGCAAGTAGAAGTTTTGGCCAGTGACCTTGTAAAGCAGGAAAGGCCAGATTCCCAGCCAATGTAATGGACAGGTTATGCAATCACCCAGAGTGTTTAAGACAGTAGAGACCATCAAACCCAACTCCTTAGACAAAGCAAGTTGTAGCATTATAGTTTGTTTTGCACCAAGATCCAGAACAGCTGTTACCAATTCACTGGAAGATTACACATGTATCCTTACTTCCAGTCCCATCACTGGGTCCTCCTCATCACTCACCCAAACTATTGCAACAGCCTCCTCAATGATCACTCTGTGTCCAATCATGCTTGACACCAGTCATCCCACCCATGAGATTAATCTTCCCAAAGCACAGTTATAATCACTTTATCCCTTTTCTAAACAACCTCCAGTGACCATCCATGGCTAAGTAAATAGAATCCGAACTCCCCAATTTGACAGGGAGGCATTTTATGAAAGGTCTCTGACTTTCCAGTTATATTTCCTAATGTTTCCCTACAGCAGTGCTCACAAACTAACAGTCTGTAAGTTGTATCCAGTCTTTATAAGTATTTAGCTTGGCAAATATAGTAGTTTTATAAAAATTTGAATTATCTGCCAATATTTACTAAATGATTCTTTCCTTCATATTGGCTTATGCTATCTGCTTTACCCAAACTCCTACCACTCTGTTGCCTTAGTCTGTTCCACTTCACCTCTTCATGACTTGCTTTCGGCCTGGAGTCATTAGCTCAATGGACTAGCAGATTTACAAATGCTCCCTACATATGCCAACATCCAATCTAGATTACATACTACTGCCTGTGTTTTTTCCCTGGGTTTTCCTCCTGTTCTCTCAAATGTCACCTCCTCTGTAAAATCTTCTACCAGATGTCAACTCTGTTTCCTCTGAAGAGAAAAGCAATAATATGATTCTTGCAGCATGTATAATCTGTTCTATTTGGTGCTTTTTGGTGAGTGTTCATGCCTTATACCATATGGTTAGCTATAAGCTCCTCAAAGGTGAAGGCTACATTTTATTAATTGCTATAAGGTCCCACTTAGTCTGTCATATGCAGTACAGTCAATGTCTGCATGGACCTAATTAAGTTACCCATTTTTCTTTTGTCTTACAGGTTTAGATTAGGCATGTGTGCCCATAAGAAACAGTAACTCATTTCAAATGCAGACATGGCTGAGTAGGAAGGCCCCATGGACTTCTAGGCATTTTCCAAGTAGGGAGTGAGAAATGCTGTATCTAATGGGAACTACTGAGAAATCATAGGTAAACAAAACATGATCCTTTTTGTAGGAAGCTGGCTGTGATCTACAGATTAAAACACTATTGTATGCCTCTCAAGGAACATCAGCAAACCCTTTAGTATGCTCTGGTTGTGTTAGAATTACAGAAGTGATTCGATTCCTGGGGACCTGGCTAAAATGGTGAATGGAACCAATGCCAAGTCGAGTACAAATACCCTAGGAAAAAAATGAAACAAGTAGCTCTGCGTGCTACATTCAAAAGGGTCCATTTCTAACGGTCCTGAATACCTAGGAAGGGGCTCTTGTTTCTGTCCGCCCTGGCAGAGGGCTGTCAACAAGTCACAAGGTAATGGAGTCAAATTTCAGGCTCCAAAATAGAACCAACTTAATGAATTTTGATTGGAATGACCAATTGTAAAATACTGACCAGAAGGAAGAAAGTCACTCTTTAAAGGGAAACTTAGCGATGCTTTAAGGACTACTGTGCACCCAGCATAGGGCAAGAAAGCAAGAGAAAGCTGGAACGAGACAGCCAGAGGAGACAGTAATATTAGTATCTACCATGCTCCTACAGCATATGAAAGGTGACCTTCAACTTGGTTAAGCAAGCAACCTTGCACATATGTAGGAGTAACTATCATAAACCTATACAGTAAAGAACATAATAATTCAACAAAATGGTATTTTTTGTTTTTTCCTTTTGCTCCTAGACATGGCTGATCTCAAAACAGATTTAGTGAATTCCCAAATGCATATCTAGAACTGTCATTCTCCTCTTCTGACATGCACATAGTCCTGTGAATTATTCTCCTGATATTTAAAAGTGAGGAAGAATTTTTCACCTTCATGCATTCTCTGCCTTCCTGATCCTCAGCCCAGTAGAGGCATGGATGTGATCTATAGCATGAGAAAGGCCAGAAATACTGTGTGGGGAAAACCTGATTTGACTTTGGATTGATGCAAAGCTCATAAAAGCAGCCCTCCTATTGTGAAGAAATTTCCAGGCCAGTCTTTCCAACTCAAATGTGATGACAAATCCAGATTCTACCAGGGGTTATCAGGTTCACCTTGCACCTGCCCCTCTGTATGCCCGCGTACAGACAGGCTCCAATGCAGAGAACGCAGGCATCATTGGTTCCTCTTCTTTCAGCACCAGGATTCCTCCAAACAGCGACTTTTCTGAATTAAGCAGAAGCCCGCCTGTGTGCGTGTGTGAGCATATTTGAATAATATTTATTTTAGTACAGGAAAGACAACATTGGATAACAAAAAAAGTTCTGATTATGAGGTGAGGAGAGCTGGTTAGCCTGAAAGCTTTGAATTAGCTGTTTATAAGCTGGATATCTTTGGGCAATTCTGACCCCTTTTAAATGGTTACAGTTAGCCCTACCCGCCCACTGAAAGGAGTTTTTGTGAGCGTCAGATGAGAGATAATACCTGTGGATCATCACAAAAATCTCAAATAAATAAGGCCCACTACCAGTTTGAAGAGATAAGCTGTTAGAAGGGAAGATGTGCTGGACAAGAGTACCTTCTGAATTTGAAAGTGGGTTAGCCAAGACAGTATTCATGCACCTTCCACAAGAGCTTGGGGACTGCCATTTATTTTTGGGTCATTTCTGTGGACTGCAATTGCAAGGGCAAAATTAGGAGTCGCTGTATTATTGGTCAGTGCTTTTCATATTCTGACATCCCATAAGTAGGGATAGGAGGTTAATTAACTACATCTCTTGGGCAACAGAAATGATCAAGGCTGCCCCTGGAACACAGTTGTTACAAAAAGTAGGCTTTTGTTTCAGGGAAAATCTCCCACAGAGAAACATGGAACGCCAAAGAGAACTATAAATAGGACTATCATTTATGTCAATTATAAATAGATTCGTTCTCTTTTGATTAGACGACTAATGCTAGCTAAAAGTCTGTAGTTGAACAAAAATGAGGAAAACTCCTAACAAAATATTATTACATGGTAATACTTTTGATTTGATACTTTTTCCTCCCTAAAGTATTGTCTCTGATTTTCCCTAATGAGCACCTTCTCATTGGAGTTTTGAATTCAGTTTAGTTGTTTTTGAAGTAAGTTTGTTCATACTTCATCAGCTCTTAAGGATCTCTCCTTATTTTCTAGATCACACACATGCACACAAACACACACACATCTCTCTATAAATGGAAAAAACGTATAGATTAAAAGCCCATATTGGGAATTCAAAGGAGGTCAAAACTTTCTCCCAAGACGCCTGTGTGACCTAGTGCAGACATTCTCTTCTTCATGTAGGAGATCCTTTAGCAAGTTACCACAGACGTGTAAATCTCTGGTAAACACACATCAGCAGTGAACAAAGTGACCACAGGGATAAAGGAAACCATTAGTAAGGGAAGGGCCACATCCCATAGACAGTTGCTACTGAGCGCTGGTCCGATATGGAGCCCTTTTTCTCTCATTGTAGAGGGAGAAATATCTGGAGGGATTCTAGCTCTTTGGGTCTGGTTAGCCAACTCCTTGTCCTCTGCTCGCATTCATGACTCATCTCTTCCCAGAGCCAGGAAGGGAAATGGCAGCTTCCCATCAAGCTGTCTGCTAGGTTCATCCTGGGACGAGGGGTTGTGGATGGAGCAGCAGGGTGCCTCAGTCCTTAACCAGGCACACTGGAATGCAATGGAGAGTGTGCCTCCTCCCTGCTAGCCTGAGAGGATGGGAAATCTTGCTCCAGTCTATCCAAGTTGCCTCATGGAAGCTTCCAATTCTGGATCTCCCAGGCCCACCAGTATGAAGAAAGGAACTTTAGGTAGAGGTGGCTGGAAGCGGAAAGCAGATACAATGCAAAGGGGCTCCTCTGGAAAACTCCTCCCTGGTTGCAATGGTTTCAGTGGGGGATATTTTTAAAGAAATTTAACTTGTCAACTGGAAATTCACTGCCTGACCTGAGATTCAGGGGAGATTTGTGGAAAAACACTAATCAGGGATTTGGAAAGCCTAGATCCCAGCACATAAAGAAATATATTGAATATTTTTAAAGATATAAAATTCTTAGAACTGCTGGACAGGTTTCTGTGTGTGACCTCTCTCTTCCAAGCAGCATTGCTCAACAGCCCAACTCCCATCAGAAAGCTGACATCATGCTGTTGTGCAACTCACAGCCATAGCAGTGTCACTTTGCTAACTGCACTTGCTGTGCGTTTGACTACTGAGAAGCCAGTGGCTTTAAGTTTTGAGTCAGAAGTTCTAAGCAAGACATTCCCTTGAAACCTGAGCTCTCCGTTCTTCTAAAAAGTCAAAATATATTTGGATCTTGCAAATTGAGAATGTCAGAGCCAATATTTTCCCCTTTAATCAAATCCCAGGAATGGCACGGTGGGTGGCTGGGGGCCATATGCTCCCTTCTCCCCTTCCCTTCCCCCACACTCCCAGCCAAGATTCTCCAGGCTTGAGACAGCACAAGTGGAAAAGTAGCTCCCACCCTGTGTGTTCAGCCCTGAATCTCTATGTTGAGCACTGAATTAATGGTGGACTCAGACACAGTGGAGGGTGGGGGCATGAGCTTAAGAAGCCAATTTGTTCCCAGATTGTTATGTAAACAGCAAATAGGAGAGGCTTCTTCTTCCCACTTGTTTCTGCATTCCCAAAGATGTGGGTTTCTATCCAATAACCGGACTCTATCCAATATTAGCCTCTGACGGTTGACTCTTGATGGGGAATATTCCATTCACGTTGGATCACTCCTCTGGCTCCACTTAAGAACAATTTTCAAAATTGAGGAAATGAAGTCCTTTTCCATCTTAAATAGGCTGGCCTAGAATGTTCCTGGGAGCTTTATGAAGAGCATTGGGTCCTGGATTGTTCACAAAGGTGGCAATGGCCTTTAGTCTTGGTTCAATCAAACATTGGCACATGCAGGTGGCCATCTGATGTTAGTGTTTATCTTGTTCTTTCTGTGCTGCAGTCATCTTTCAGGGAAATCTAGGAATAGCAGAAAGATGACTTTTCCCTTGCCCCGGCTGCATGTACTCCCCTTGTGGGAGAAGGAAGGGAAAATTCTGTATTCACCAGGCTTCATGATTCACTCTTGAGGCTCAGTAATAACTTTGGTTCATGCTAAGTTTCAGAAGGGGAGCTTTCGAAAAGTTGCCACCATGCCTGTGAAGTGCCATGAGCCAATGAGCATACTCACATCACAACTAGTGTTTAAGCTAGGCCTTAACAGGTAGGATTTTGGTAGATGGAGAAATTCTGGGCAGAGAAACTGCCCCAGGGAAAAAACACATAGACAGCAAAGTGTTTGCAGGGGTACAAGACATTCCGTTAGGTGCTTGGGGATTATGCTAGTAGAGAGTAGTGCTAGATAAGCTCAAAAAGATAGGTTGAACAATATTTAAAATTGAAGAATAATAATAGCACTGTCAGAGCTCTTATATGTATGATACTGTTCTAAGCCTTCATGTGTATTTTTTTTTGAAGATTGATTTATTTATGCAAACAGCAGAGAGAGAGAGAGAGATACTCCATCTGCTAGTTTACTCTTTAAATGACCACAACAGCCAAGCAGGGCCAGACCAAAGTCAGGAGCCAGGAATTCTATCCATGTCTCCCACAAGGGTGACAGGGGCCCAAGCACTTAGGCCTTCCTCCACTGTCTTCCTGGGCACCCTTACATGCATTAACTCATTTAATCATCAAACCTCTCTGTAGATAAGGGAGTCTCATTATCAGTACTTCATAGGTAAGGCCACTGAAACAGAGAAGCACACAATGTACCTGAAGACAATTGGTTTTAAGTAAAACAAAACCAGAGTTTTAACTCCGGTATCTGACCTAAGCACTTAGGGTACCTGGTAACTTTTACAACATACTGTTCATAATGCATCTTTATTTTTTATTTTGTGCTTTTTCTTCTACCTCCTCTTCCCTAGAAGTGTAAATATGGGGTAACTGTTAAGCCAAGCTCATCTGTTCCTTCTTTGGGGAGACCTCTTACTTCAACAGTGAGAATTGATCTTTTCCTCCTCCAGGCCCCTCTTTATTTGTACTTACAGTAACTTTCCCAACCATAGTTATAGTAAAATGTGTGTTTGTTTGTGGACTTCTTCAGGCCAGAATTGATGCCATAATTCTTCTGTACATTCTCAGAAACTGAGACATTGCTTTGCATGTACAAAGTGCTCAATTATCATTGACTGAATTGATTTAAATACCAGAGGCCACAAGATGAGACATGAAGAAATATCCCTGATCCAACCATATGTCTTTGAGATCATCTTTCCAAAATCAAATCTAAACAAAACCAAACAGAAAACTAAGAAATGCTGAGCCCCACAGGGAACTCTCCCCCCTCCTAAAAACCTAAAACCCATAACAAACAGTTTGGAAAGGCACAACGTAGACAATCTTGGGCCACAGACCAAGCACACTATTCCAGGCTTAGCCTTGGCTGGCTGCAGAAGCTGCAACAGTTCTTCTAAATGCAAAAACGGGGCCACACGTGGGTGAGGTAGCTCACCGTGGGCTGTGAAGTTCCAAGATTTCTGAGAAGGCTCCCTTCATCCTAATCAAATTCTCAGCTTCTCAACCCTCAAACTCAAACTTCCTGAGGGAGATTCAAAAACATCCAATCTAATTAAAGCCTTTTTTTTTTTTTCACATTGAAGTCACAGGTTTTCACAGGGTGCAACGTGTTGCTAACCCAGCAGTTTCCAGACTACACTGCTCAGCAAGGCAGGTGCTGTTTTCCTTTTAGGGCCCATGTCCTTAAATTACTTTGCTGCATAGATGTCTCTGTGGACCAAATTCACCTGGAAGATTCCAGCCCAAGCTCTCCCCTTTCACTCTGTTCTTTTCTGGCCCAGATTTCTTTCTCCCATAGGTGAGGTTAGCTAATAGGAAGATAATGTTATCTTTTTTAAAGTGTATGTTTAATGTTTGCCTTTACTTAACTTGAAACTCAAAGAGTTAATGACAGTGGTAAGAACAGTATTAGACCTTCTGGAAGGATGTCAAATAAACGTGTGCTGTGGCCTACAATTGTCTAATAGACGAAACCAACTTAATATAGTTTCAGCATTACAGATCTGGAAAGTTTAGTGCTAAACTGTGGTTGGTACATACACAGATATTTACTGAGAATCTATTCCATGACAGGATTTCTTGTATGAGAATATGATATCGAAGCAAACTGGCGGGGTTCCTGCATTAGCCACTGAGAGTTTAGCCACAAAGGCACAGACGGCTGGTGCTGGGGGAGAATAAGGAATAGAACAACTGTTGTGTACTGTAATCATCTGAGAACTCCATAGTATATTTGCCAGGCTTTCCCTCCCACCTGTTAGAATGCACTTCCCATCAATCTCCCTGTTTCTCTTCTACAGTATTCATTGTTGCACACTCACTGTTAGAGTCACTGGTTTTAGATTCCTGGTAGCAAAGAAACTTTTCTGTTAGGTTCTGGTTGGGCTTGATCATTCCTCTTTTTATCCCAGCTAGCCAAGACAAATAACAGATTTTGTGATTTTGTGGCCTCCAACTGTTTTCTTACACACTGAGACATTGCAGGTACACTGCATTCTCTTGTCTTGGGAAGGCTCACAATTCCAGAAGTGTTCAGAAAAGGAAACCATAACATGTCATTGGGCTTAGATCTTGGCACCTCGATCTCAGGTTTGTGAAAGCACTGACTTCCTGGAAGTTCATTACTTGTCCTGTTTAAACAGAGTAGAGAACAATAAGAAACATTCAGTAGTTCTCATATTATTTGTTAGAGAAATACTGAACTGCTCTGCAGAAGGGAAATTAATAGTCTCTGATCTTTGAAAATAAAGTGCATAAAGATGTTACAGGTTTCGATACAATTTCATTGATGAGCCCAATCCCTTTGCAAGGACCAATTGGTCTACTCATAAAAGGTCGTGGAATAGACAAGCCAAACTAGGCGTAGGGAACCATTGGCCAATTCTATATACGACAGTTGTGACTCACTTGATGGAGAATTAGAGCATGAGTTTTGATATCTGCTCACTTTATCACCAGTAGCCTTTATGATTTTCCAAAATCCTTCTTGCTATCCTTTAACGTCATTATACTAACCTGCTAAAGCAAGACTCTCAGAAGCCCCTTTCAAGGCTGAACCTCCACGACTCTGTACCCTAGATCCCAAATCCTGACTCCAATTAACAGAGATTTAGGAGCAACTTTCAAAAACCCTTCTTCTAAAACTTCACACAAAGCATTATTGGAGTCCTATTAGAGCTGAAAAGAAAAAATCAAAACTGGATGCATAGCAGCAGGCGTTTCGTGTGGCAGCTGAGATGGTTTCATCCTATATGTAATTCCTGGGTTTGTGTTACATCTCTGCTTCCAATTCCAGCTTCCTGCTCATAATGAACCCTGGGAGGAATTAGGTGATGGCCCAAGAGTTTGGATTCCTGCTACTCATGTGGGAAAGCCAGATTGAGTTCCAGATCCCCAGCTTCTGCCTGGTCCAGCCCTGGCTGTTGCAGGCATTTGGGGCAGTGAACCAGTAGATGGTAGACCTCTCTGTCTCTGTTTTTCACTTTCTATCTCTCTACCTTTCAAATGAATTAACTAATAACTAGATGCATAGACATAAGGATATTGTATTGGCAAGCAGCATATAGATATTAAGAAAATGAAGTTGAAATAGCAAAGAAGCTATTTGAGCATAGCAATGAGATTGAAGACATAAAAGACAAAATAAGTCACTTATTTGTAATTGCTAGTCATTACTCTTTGTCACAGCCACAGTTTCCAAATTAGGTGGTACACCACCTTAGCTTTCAGATAGATATTGAACAGGACATTGTGAAGTTCAGAGCAGCATTTGATCAGGTCTAAGTTAGCTGCAGAACCATCAGGAACCCCTCTGTCTTCAAGTGGAACATTGTATGGTAGCCATGTTTCCATTCATGGCAGAAAGCTGCTGAGACCAATCAGAGCAAGAGGGACTTTGCAGCAAAGGTTAGACAGAGCCAAAAGGCAAACACAGCCCCTGTCACATCCAAAATAGTTCATTTAGCTCTTTGTGCTACTCTTTCATTCTTTGTCATGGAATAATTTCTAGGAGAGTTGTGTGAAAGTAAGGAATTTTTTAGGCTTTATCAACAAATGAGTGAACTGGGCAAGGAAAGCATGAAATTTAGCAAGGAAAAAGAGGGACAGGGGAATAATATAAAAGCCCTGGAAAAGAGTGCCTCCTATTTAGAGAATCTACTATGTAAAAATTCACACCTATAAAACAGATATACTCTGGATGAATTTATTCAAAATAAAGTAATTTTCAGTCTTCATCTGGTGACCTTGCATTTGACATGGTTGGGCACTTTCTCCGTGGGAACATGCCCTCTCTCTACACTACTGGATGAGAAGAAAGGGGGGTGGTGTTTGGTGTTCCCTGGAGGTCCCTCTACTTCCCTATACTTGTGCTTCATTTCTGCCAAGTGGATATAATATGAGAGGACTGGAAACCCCAGATATTCCGAAGATAATTGTATCAAGAGAGAAAGAGGAACTGCAGAATTATAGGGTTGGAAAAGACCTTTGAACTAATCAAGTCACTGCTGAGAAGGCAGTCCCTTTTTTGACATTCTGAGAGAGGCCTGTGCTTAAATCCTCTCGAGATGGGGACAACAAACAACTCCCTCCCCTGTTCTGCAAATAGAAAATCACAGCAATGGGACACCATGCCAATCTGTGACTTGTCTGCCTTCCTTATGAATGGAGGCCACCTTTCAATGACTCCTCATCTGAACTTCTTGGTTTGTACCTGCTTAGGAACTTGACCTTATTCTGTTTTGAATTACAATTATTTATGAGTTATTGCATCTCCCTGCTAGATTATAAACTCCTTGAAAGTCACAACTTTGACTTACCCATCCATTTTCACATATTACACAATCCCTAAGGAAGTGTCTTAAACATGGCAGGCAACCAATAATTTTATTTGCTTTTTAATGTGAGTTATTTTAAAGCTGTCTTGCAGTTTAGTTATGTAAGAAGAGTATCTAGATTAGAAATCATTGTCACAACATATTTAAATTTATATAATATTTAATCCATAAAAAGTAGGCCTGACACATTGTAGACAGTAAATAAGTTTATTGAGTGAATTTAAGGTGATTTAATCAAGGAATGACTACTGATAGTGGGTTCTCCCCTTCCCCCTGTGAAGTTGAGGCAGCATTAGTAGAATGCTTTATTTATTTGACCCTGACTGGGCTGTTTCAGCCTAGAATTGCTGATCCACAGGTATCATCACTGGTAATCCAGTGCTGATGTAACCTGTACTTTTGGTCTCTGCAATCACAAATCTGGTGAATTTCCTGGAAGCAAAGAGCTGCTGGACACTTTTAAGTGACAAAAAAAAAAAAAAAGGTAAATTGGGTCTCCTCTTTCCATATGGTCCAGGGCAAGAAGACAGAAGACCCTAGCTTTGCTCTTTTCCTTCCATCTTCACCCCTCACTATCCACAGCAGCACTGAGGCCTGCTCTAGAATTATAGGCACCTCTAGCTTGACTTTTTGTACTCCTTTTTACTCCATTAATGCACCCTGATGATCTATTACCCTCCTCCTCAAAATCTCTGTAAGAGTGTATCCTCATTTAACAAAATAATGTTGTAGTAGAGACATTTAAGGCATCAGTAAACAGGAAGCAATTTATTATTTTGCTCATGCTAGAAGAGGTTACTCTGGGAATAAGTTTCAAGAATACACTGGCTTAAACAATATTGAATATTGCTTTTCTTTCATGTAAGTAATCCCAAGATACATTGTTCAGGGCTGCTGAGCTGTATACCACACAGAACATCTCTGTTCCACAAAATCTACAAGGGTCCAGCTACTTTCTGTTTTGCCATCTTCTCATTGTGGTCCTCATCCAAATGGCCCAAGATGGCTGCTTGAAGACCCAACAGTACACATATGCTCCAGCAAACAGGAAGATCTTTTAAAATCACAGGATACATTTCGGTTGTTCTTTAAGGAAAGATCCCAGATGCTGTCAAGGGACACTTTCACTTATATCCCATTAACTTACAGCCACTAACTTTGGCCATCTATAGCTGCCAGGAGAATGCAGATTAGAGTCTCCAGTACCGGGGGGAAGAAAAAGAATGGCTGTTGAGCAATGACTAGAAATCTCTCCCAGAAGGACAATCTCTGAGCTCTTTAAGTCACGCCACTTAGGTGCTCAAATCAAGACAGTGCAAATTAAAGGTTGATCTAGAGTCAGCCTGATCCAGACATCAAACATGACATCATTACTTAATGAACTAGCTATAGGATCTCTGAACTATTTTCTATGCTATCAAAAATGGAATAATACCTTCCTCTTACATCCCTGTAGAATGAGATAGGGAGTTAGAGCTAGCACAGTGCCTGATATATAATAGATATTCAGTCAATATTTATTATGATGATGATTTCTGCCTGCATGACAGTGTATAAGACTGGCTCTGCTCCAGGCTTTAGAACAACTTGGGCATGCAAACACTAACAAACTTCCTCACGGCTGTATTTCTTGAGCAATTTCACACCCCATCCATTAGGCAGATGCGTTAGAGCAAATGAGTGGCTACTCAAGAGAACATCATTATCCTCAGTTGCCGTTTCCTTTCTGTCTTTGTTGCATGGTGTTAAACAAGACAAAGGCAATTAATAAATTTCTTAGAGCCATAAGAGATAACAATTAGGATTGGCAGACCTCAAAAAAAAAAAAAAGATTTAAATGCTGGGTTTGGGGGTAGTGCGATGTTTAGAATGGAAAGAGCATCCATTTTGCTTCACCTTGCTTATCAGGTCAAGAAAACTAATGTAAAAAGTTACTGTGGGGAAAGTGACTCCATTGGTATCATCTGCTACTCTATACAAGTAAATGGATAAAAGAGCATACTGGGCTTTGTACATTGTTTCGTGTTAAGTTCCCCTAAGAAGATACTCTAAGATGCACCACACATTGGCTTCTCTCTAGGCAGGAAATTTCTCTCTAGGCAGGAAGTTGAGAAGCAGTATAGTAAAATGATACTCAGAAAGCCCTGAATTTGAATTTTGAAACTCCTTAATGAATCCTGGCCATTTAATAGGCAGACCTGGAAATATAACACTTTTCAAGGCTCAGTATTTCCAACAGTTAAGCTAGAATAATATCAGTGCCCATTGCATAAGATTGTTGTTAGAGCTAAATGAGATAGTGTGTATGGAAGCCAGATGTCCTCAGGTTTGCCAGTCTCCTTGGGTATACTTCTTTCGCATGTCCACATTAAATGACTTGTGATCTCTTTTCATATTTCATTCTCTGCCCACAAGCTCTGAAGAATTGATGCATCTTGCTTCTCCCTTTTTCCCACGTTAGTCCATTCCACTGTCTGCTTCCAACTATTGCCTTTTCATAATTGTCACTCATGACTCCTGAAACTGCCATCCTGTTACCTACCCTCTTCGTTCTAGCTGATCTAAAGAATGGGCAAAAGCTGGAAACAAGAGAGTCATGAGTGCTTGAAATTTTGCAGGAGCAGAAAGAATAGGCATTAAAAGGGTAAGCTGAGGCCAGTGATAGTGGAGAGCTTGATTGCCTGTCTGTATAAAAAGAAGTAGTAGAAAGTTGTCAAAGATGATTTTAAGATTTTGAGTTTGCATAAGCAAGAGAATAATGGTACTGGCATGAGCGGGTCCCGAGGAGGATTTGATTTTGATTTGCTTCACTTTGGTTGAGAGTGACTTTGGCCAATGGCAGAGATGTTGGCTTTGGTTTTAGAGATACTGAATCACAGTGGATTGTTCAGAAGATGAACCATTAAGATACTGATTCAAAGCTCAGAGGCAGCACAGAAGAATAGGCTTGCAGTTTCTTTGTATAGGTGATAGCTAAAGAGTGGCCCTCCCAATACTGAATTTGTAAATTACTTTTAAATGGAAATAAAAGAAAATTGCCATTTTAAATCTCAAAAAAGCTGAACACCATCCAATTACATCACAAATAATCTCCCCTGAAATCTCATTCCTTTAGACCAGCTCTTGAATTTCTATTCATTATTATTTCTGTAACTAAAATTTCAAATCACAGAATCATAATATATTACAGTTGGCATAAACCTTAACATGTTCCTGGCTCAAATACCTAACTTGCATATGGGGAAACTGACCTACTGGAGAGTCTGGGTGACCCATCCTTGCTCACTCAAGCTGAATCCTGCTGCCAAAAATCCTACTACTAGAATTTCCGCTCTCCCTTGCTCATTTTTTCACCTGCAGTCCAACTACTGAAAACATGATTTTAGACATTCTATCTGCCTTAAAAATGTTCCTACTGACCAAAGTACAAACAGAGGTAGTAAGGAAATAGTGTGGAATAAGGTATCAGAAGGCCTGGATCTTAGTTCCACGCAAAAAGAACTGGCTGTGTGGCCTGGAGAGAGGCATTTAATCTCCCAAATTCTCAGTTTCCTCACTTGAGTAGCAAGAGGATAGGTCTGAATTAGTTCTAAAAGGTCTTCCCACTCTAACATTCCATGATTCTTGGAGGAATCAACTGGATTCATGTCTTCCAGTCCCACACAAGATGGAGAAACAGGCCCATCCCACATTTGAGGCCATCAGGACAAATGCTGGCCTCTCTCCGTGGGGGCTGGAGAAGAGAAGCAGCTGAAGCAACACTATCAGTTTCCTTCTCATTCAGAAGAGAACAATCGCGTTCCTCCCGGGGGAAGCCCTTCGGATTTGGACAATGTGGGGTCTGTCTAATGACGGGAACCAAGGATTACTGTAGAATGAGGGTGCTGAGTGGTCGTGATTCTGAACACAGAATCAAAGATGGAAGGAAAGCCAAGAGGTCCGTAGGTCCAGTCCCCTGCCTCTGCAAAGCCTTCCAAGGCAGATGGTTGTCATCCTATGTTTAAAGATCTCCAGGGTAGCAATTGCTCAGCTTCCCACAGCGCCCAGGGTCGACATGCTTCTCCCTTATAATCAAGAAATTCTTCCCAATGTTTAAAGTGGAAATACTTTCAATGCAGCTCAAGTCTGTTTACCCTTGTCTAGTCCTCAGTGGAGATGAGAAAGAATACTCTATGTAACAGGAACCCTTCATATACCTGGCCGTGGTGATTAAGTCACCCCTTAGCCTTTTCATTTTGGGGATAGATTTTAACTTCATTCTCCACCCAGTTAATCATTTTCTTTCTTACTCCTAGCTGGATCCTTTCCAGATTCTCCAAATGAGTCTTAAAATAGGAGGATGAAATCTGAGTTCCCACTCTAATTAAAACCTCAGCCATGCCAAGTTTTACAGAAAATTACTCTAGAGGCTTTCATTTTATAATTTTCTACACACACCCGCTTCATATGACAACTTGTTGTAGTTTCTCACTCAAGGCCTGCAAATATTTTACTATAATACTTGTTTTGTCCATTTTCAACATTTTTTCTGCTTTTAATGACACCCTCTTTCTACATTGTGAAAGGCATTTTTAAATTTGAATCCTACTATCCAACATTTGAAGCTCTTTTCCTGACTCGGAACACTCTGGGAGAGCATTCTATTCTATTATTTGTTATTAAGGAAGGAATATTGATTTATATCCATCCTAGAAGGTGTGAATATCATTCAATCAGCTCTCCCCATTCCCAAAGCAAGGTTTGAACATGAAAAACAACACAGATCACCCCTCTCCATTCATTTATTCCACAAACACCTTCTCTTTGAGCACCCAACAATAAACACTGAGGATTCAGAGATGAGCAAATCAGTTTCTGAATCCACTCATCCATGTGAGCACACATTTATACAAAATGTATTCTTTAAGCACTTACTCTATGCAGAGCTATTGTGGGAAACATGGCTGTAGCAGAGAACAGGGACCATAAGGCTCTTGGCTTCACAGATCTCACATTCCAGTGAGCATGGGGGAACAAGGAGACAAAGCCCAAGTCAACCAGTAAGTAAACAGGGCCATGTCAAATCTTGATAATGTTTTGAAAGAAACAATGGGATGATAGACTTGAAGGAGGTGGCTACCTTAGATAGTGTAGACAGGGGAGACCTCAAGGAGGAGGAGACCCTGAAGACCTTACAGCTTAGCCAAGTTCTGTTATTCTGAACCAATCCCCTTTAGTAAACCAACCTTCCTCATTTTGTCTTCTCCAAGACCCAGAACAAACTTTTGCTGCAGTGTTAATGGTTGATAATGCACTGTTCCTTGGTTAATTATTTCCATTCCTAAAGGACTTGCTCTTTCATGTTGTTTAATCAAGAGAAGTGATAAATGGAAGGAATTTCAGGATGTGTCTTAATTCCTCAGGAAGTTAATCGACATGACTGGAAAACAGGAGTCCAGTGGTTAACTTAATGTGGGGAGAGCAGGTGGACTTTGTACCATAAAATAGAATTCTCTCTAGAACTTATAACCTGGAATGGGCCAATGAACTTGAGGACTCTCCCAAATGAGTATTCCCATCTGTCTCCTAAGCTTTGTGCATACAACCTCTGGAACCACACTCTGATGAATGCCCACCTAAGGAGATATCTTGGATCCTATAGTGTCTTTGGACATTGGAGTTGGCATTTAGAATGCCATTACAAGTCACAAGCAGTTAATGAGGAAGCTAGCCCTGGGTGTCTCTGAAATGTATAACAGAAAGCAGGCTGTAGTGGGAAGCGGGAATCCTGACCTTGCCTCAGCTTCTCTATGAGACAGGCACTAGACTTCACTAGTTTTCTCAGATAATGGAGCTTTTTGAAAACTGTTGTATATCTCAGTTCCCTCTTTCCAGGAAAATCCATTAACACACATAATTATACATCATGCAGAAGGTTCACAGGCCTCCTACCAAAACATATCCATGGATTGGAGGACTTCTAAGAACCTAACCAGTGCTAAAATGTGAATAAGTTTCTGCCCTCAGAATATGTTGACCTCTTGGTCTCTGTTTTTGATTAGCTTATGAACACCCTGAAACCAGACCAAGTATCATACATCCTCTCAAGATTCCTTTCAGCCTTGCTGAAGAGCTCAAGGCACAAGGGATTCTAATACATACAAGGGAACATCAAAAATTTGTGGGACGATGATTAAAAGATAATGTAATGTGAATTTTTCATGAAATTTTAGAGGTCCCTCATATTTCTATGATTGCAACAGGCTCCTCC